>NC_139619.1:31242625-31475245 GCF_964270895.1 Podarcis filfolensis | reverse complement strand
TATACCAAAATCCATATGGTGTAATAGACCTTTCATAAATTTCCAGGATACCCTGTCGAAAGCTTTTTCTGCATCTATAGCCATTAAGACTGCCTTCTTTTCTATTCTTAAGTCTAAATGCGCTAATAAGTTTATAATGTTTCTAGTGTTGCTATAAATGTGCCTCCCGGGCAAAAAGCCAGCTTGGTCATTGTGTATCATCATCTGGAAGACTTTTTTTGATCTTTCGGCTAAAATATTTGCATATAATTTATACTCGTTATTTAGAAGTGCGATAGGCCTATACTTGTTAATAAGTAGATTGTCCGTTCCCTGTTTTGGAATTAATGCAATAAGGCTGTCTTTCCAAGAATCCGGCATGGTTCCGTCTTTTAAGATACTTCTTAATGGGTCAGACAGTAAGTCCTCAATTTTTTTATAATATATTGCCGGTAGGCCGTCTGGCCCTGGTGGCTTTCCTATCTTTGCTTCCTTAATTGCTCTTTGAATTTCGTACGATGTAATAGGGGCATTCGACAGTTCTTTTTGTTTTTTAGTAAGTTTCGGAAGACAGTTCTGTTCTAAATGTTCTTTAACTTCTTCTGTTGTTTCATTTCCTTCCTTATAGATTTCTCTAAAGAATTCGAGAAATCGTTTCTCTATTTCTTTAGGGTTGTTTATTATTTTGCCTTCGCACTTAACTCTATTTATAAGCCTTTCTGCCTCTCTCTTCTTTAATTGCCATGCTAATAACCAGGCTCAGGTTCTGTTTCAGGCTGTGTCTCTGTTTCAGGCTCCGGCGCTGTATCAACCACTGTTGCAGACTCAGGCTGTGGCACTATGGCTGTAGCTGTGGCTCTGGTTCTGTTTCAGGCTCTGGCACTGTATCAAGCACTGTTTCAGGCTCAGGCTCAGGCTCAGGCTTCTGCTCTTTATTAGGCTTTGTCTCAGTCTTTGGCTCTAGCACTTATTCTAGCTCTATTTCAGGCTCGGCCTGTGTGTCAGCCTTTGTCTCTGTTTCACGCTGTTTCTCTGTTTCAGGCTCCGACGCTGTTTCAAGCCCTGTATCTGCCTCTGCCTCTGTTTCAGGCTCTGGCACTCTATCAAGCACTGTTTCTGGCTCTGGCTCTCTTTCAGGCTCTGGTTCTGAATTAGGGTTTTGTTCTGGCTCTGGCTGTGTCTCTGGATCTGGCTGTGTCTCTGGCTCTGGCTCTGGCTCTGGCTCCATCTCCATCTCCAGCTCCAGCTCCAGCTTTAGCTCCGGCACTGTATCAAGTACTGTTGCAGACTCAGGCTGTGGCTCTAGGCTGTGGCTGCAGCTATGTTTTGCGCTCCGGCCCTGTATCAAGCCCTATGTCTGGCTCTGGCTCTGGCTCTTGCTCTGGCTCTGGCTCTGGCTCTGGCTCTGGCTCTGGCTCTGATTCATGGTCTCACTCTGACTCTGATTCAGGGTCTCGCTCTGGCTCTGGCTCTGGCTCTGGCTCTGGCTCTGGCTCTGGCTCTGGCTCTGGCTCTGGCTCTGGCTCTGATTCATGGTCTCCCTCTGACTCTGATTCAGGGTCTCGCTCTGGCTCTGGCACTCTATCAAGGACTGTTTCAGACTCAGGCTGTGGCTGTGGCTCTGCCTCTGTTTCACGCTCAGGCTCTGTTTGAGGCTATGTCTCTGTTTCTGGCTCCAGCACTGTATCAAGTACTGTTGCAGACTCAGGTTGTGGCTCTAGGCTGTGGCTGTGGCTGTTGCTCTGGTTCTGGCTGTGGCTCTTTTTCAGGCTCTGGTTCTGAATGAGGGCTTGGTTATGGCACAGATTCAGGGTCTCGCTCTGTCTCTGGCTGTGTCTCGGTTGCACCTTAAACGGTGGTTTGTTGTTGTTGTTGTTATTTTCTTTCTGGGGTGGGACAAATGTTTAGTTGGGGCGGGGATCATTTTAAGTTTAGCATAATTGTTTCTTGCTTTGTTTTTCTTTTACTATTTTTTTAGGTTATTGTATAGTTTGTATTTTGCTTTTTAAGGGGAAAGGGTCAGGGCTGCCTGGGAGGGGGCCTCAGCCAACAGAAGGGCTGGGGCAGGTTCCCTACGGGGGGATGTATTGGAACACCCAATCTCTGTTATCGCGGGTGGGAGGAGCAGTTGCGCTAAGACCAGACCACGTCTTTACCGAAAATCTGGTTCTGACTCTGATTCTGATTCTCTGATTCTGGCTCTCTATCAAGGGCTGTTTCAGACTCAGGCTGTGGCTGTGGCTGTTGCTCTGGTTCTGGCTCTGGCTCTTTCTCAGGCTCTGGTTCTGAATGAGGGCTTGGTTCTGGCACTGATTCAGGGTCTCGCTCTGGCTCTGGCTCTGGCACTCTGTCAAGGACTATTTCAGACTTAGGCTGTGGCTGTGGCTCTGGCTCTGTTTCCATTCTTACAATGGAATGTAGACAAAACAATAATCCTTTCTATATAAATTTTCCAATACATTCTGAAAACATAATAAATCCTTAATTGTTGTCCACCTCCTTTTAGTTCCTTTATCACTCGAATGCTAGCACAGAGTCAAAAGTATTTTTGTGTTTTTGAACATATCTTGTATAATATTGCGTCTTTATTTTCCCATAATTAAGATAGCCATGCCACCCAAAACGGGTGTCATGACCTTCTAGATCTAAAATATCCCAATTTTTTAAATAAATACCAATCTTTCAACCAGAGAAGACATGAGGCTTCGTAATATAGCTTCAAATCCGGTAACCCGTAGCCACCTCTTTCTACAGTATCTATTAATATCTCATGCTTTACTCTTGGTCTTTTACCCTTCCACAAAAATTTAGAAATTTCTTTTTGCCACTTGTTGATACCGCTGGTCTTTCCTGTAATTGGAATCGTTTGGAATAGAAAGAGTAGCTTCGGTAAAACTATCATTTTAATTACCGAAATACGGCCCAGGAATGATAAATTTAACCTTGTCCGTGTCTCCAACTGTCATTTGATATCTTTCCAACAATTGGTATAATTATCTTCATATAAGTTAATATTCTTTGGTGTTATCCATAATCCTAAATACTTGATTTTGGGGTAGATTTTAATGTGTAATATTTGTTCTAATTCTGCTTTTTCATCTGGCGACATATTTTTAACTAATAGTTTTGTCTTGTTTAAATTCATTTTGAACCCCGCAACTTTACCGTAGCCATATATTATTTCCAACGCCTTTCTTAAACTCTGTTTTGGTTGCTCTGTAGTTATAATTATAAATCGTCAGCAAATGCCCTCATTTTGTAACTTCTATTTCCCAGCATAAGCCCTTTTATTTCTTTTTCTTCCCTAATTTGTTTACATAAAACTTCCCATGTTAATATGAAAATTAAGGGGGATAGTGGGCAACCTTGTCTGACCCCTTTACAGATTTCACACTCCTGTGATAAATTTCCATTGATTATGATTTTAGCTTTTTGTTTTGATTATATTGCTTCAATCCCTTTTATATACTGTATACCAAAATCCATATGGTGTAATAGACCTTTCATAAATTTCCAGGATACCCTGTCGAAAGCTTTTTCTGCATCTATAGCCATTAAGACTGCCTTCTTTTCTATTCTTAAGTCTAAATGCGCTAATAAGTTTATAATGTTTCTAGTGTTGCTATAAATGTGCCTCCCGGGCAAAAAGCCAGCTTGCTCATTGTGTATCATCATCTGGAAGACTTTTTTTGATCTTTCGGCTAAAATATTCGCATATAATTTATACTCGTTATTTAGAAGTGCGATAGGCCTATAGTTGTTAATAAGTAGATTGTCCGTTCCCTGTTTTGGAATTAATGCAATAAGGCTGTCTTTCCAAGAATCCGGCATGGTTCCGTCTTTTAAGATACTTCTTAATGGGTCAGACAGTAAGTCCTCAATTTTTTTATAATATATTGCCGGTAGGCCGTCTGGCCCTGGTGGCTTTCCTATCTTTGCTTCCTTAATTGCTCTTTGAATTTCGTACGATGTAATAGGGGCATTCGACAGTTCTTTTTGTTTTTTAGTAAGTTTCGGAAGACAGTTCTGTTCTAAATGTTCTTTAACTTCTTCTGTTGTTTCATTTCCTTCCTTATAGATTTCTCTAAAGAATTCGAGAAATCGTTTCTCTATTTCTTTAGGGTTGTTTATTATTTTGCCTTCGCACTTAACTCTATTTATAAGCCTTTCTGCCTCTCTCTTCTTTAATTGCCATGCTAATAACCAGGCTCAGGTTCTGTTTCAGGCTGTGTCTCTGTTTCAGGCTCCGGCGCTGTATCAACCACTGTTGCAGACTCAGGCTGTGGCACTATGGCTGTAGCTGTGGCTCTGGTTCTGTTTCAGGCTCTGGCACTGTATCAAGCACTGTTTCAGGCTCAGGCTCAGGCTCAGGCTTCTGCTCTTTATTAGGCTTTGTCTCAGTCTTTGGCTCTAGCACTTATTCTAGCTCTATTTCAGGCTCGGCCTGTGTGTCAGCCTTTGTCTCTGTTTCACGCTGTTTCTCTGTTTCAGGCTCCGACGCTGTTTCAAGCCCTGTATCTGCCTCTGCCTCTGTTTCAGGCTCTGGCACTCTATCAAGCACTGTTTCTGGCTCTGGCTCTCTTTCAGGCTCTGGTTCTGAATTAGGGTTTTGTTCTGGCTCTGGCTGTGTCTCTGGATCTGGCTGTGTCTCTGCTTCAGGCTCCTACGCTGTATCAAGCACTGTATCAGGCTCTGCCTCTCCCTCTGTCCCTGGCTACGTTTAAGCGTCAGGCTCAGTTTCAGACAGTGTCTCTGTTTCAGGATCCAGCACTCTATCAAGCACTATTTCAGACTCAGGCTGTGGCTGTGGATCTCGGCTGTGGCTCTAGGCTCCGTCTGTGGCTCTGTCTGTGGCTCTGGCTCTCTTTCAGGGTCTGGTTCTGAATGAAGATCTGGTTCTGACTCTGATTCAGGGTCTCATGATGGCTCTTCCTCTGCCTCTGACACAGCTATGTTTCAGAGTCTGGCTCTCTTTCAGGCTCTGGTTCTGAATTAGGGTTTTGTTCTGGCTCTGGCTGTGTCTCTGGCTCTGGCTCCAGCTCCAGCTCCAGCTCCGGCTCCGGCACTGTATCAAGTACTGTTGCAGACTCAGGCTGTGGCTCTAGGCTGTGGCTGCAGCTATGTTTTGCGCTCCAGCCCTGTATCAAGCCCTATTTCTGGCTCTGGCTCTGGCTCTGGCTCTGGCTCTGGCTCTGGCTCTGGCTCTGGCTCTGGCTCTGGCTCTGGCTCTGGCTCTGGCTCTGGCTCTGGCTCTGGCTCTGGCTCTGATTCATGGTCTCCCTCTGACTCTGATTCAGGGTCTCGCTCTGGCTCTGGCACTCTATCAAGGACTGTTTCAGACTCAGGCTGTGGCTGTGGCTCTGCCTCTGTTTCACGCTCAGGCTCTGTTTGAGGCTATGTCTCTGTTTCAGGCTCCAGCACTGTATCAAGTACTGTTGCAGACTCAGGTTGTGGCTCTAGGCTGTGGCTGTGGCTGTTGCTCTGGTTCTGGCTGTGGCTCTTTTTCAGGCTCTGGTTCTGAATGAGGGCTTGGTTATGGCACTGATTCAGGGTCTCGCTCTGTCTCTGGCTGTGTCTCTGTTGCACCTCAAACGGTGGTTTGTTGTTGTTGTTGTTATTTTCTTTCTGGGGTGGGACAAATGTTTAGTTGGGGCGGGGATCATTTTAAGTTTAGCATAATTGTTTCTTGCTTTGTTTTTCTTTTACTATTTTTTTAGGTTATTGTATAGTTTGTATTTTACTTTTTAAGGGGAAAGGGTCAGGGCTGCCTGGGAGGGGGCCTCAGCCAACAGAAGGGCTGGGGAAGGTTCCCTACGGGGGGATGTATTGGAACACCCAATCTCTGTTATCGCGGGTGGGAGGAGCAGTTGCGCTAAGACCAGACCACGTCTTTACCGAAGACCTGGTTCTGACTCTGATTCTGATTCTCTGATTCTGGCTCTCTATCAAGGGCTGTTTCAGACTCAGGCTGTGGCTGTGGCTGTTGCTCTGGTTCTGGCTCTGGCTCTTTCTCAGGCTCTGGTTCTGAATGAGGGCTTGGTTCTGGCACTGATTCAGGGTCTCGCTCTGGCTCTGGCACTCTGTCAAGGACTATTTCAGACTTAGGCTGTGGGTGTGGCTCTGGCTCTGTTTCCATTCTTACAATGGAATGTACACAAAACAATAATCCTTTCTATATAAATTTTCCAATACATTCTGAAAACATAATAAATCATTAATTGTTGTCCACCTCCTTTTAGTTCCTTTATCACTCGAATGCTAGCACGGAGTCAAAAGTATTATTGTATTTTTGAACATATCTTGTATCATATTGCGTCTTTATTTTCCCATAATTAAGATAGCCATGCCACCCAAAACGGGTGTCATGACCTTCTAGATCTAAAATATCCCAATTTTTTAAATAAATACCAATCTTTCAACCAGAGAAGACATGAGGCTTCGTAATATAGCTTCAAATCCGGTAACCCGTAGCCACCTCTTTCTACAGTATCTATTAATATCCCATGCTTTACTCTTGGTCTTTTACCCTTCCACAAAAATTTAGAAATTTCTTTTTGCCACTTGTTGATACCGCTGGTCTTTCCTGTAATTGGAATCGTTTGGAATAGAAAGAGTAGCTTCGGTAAAACTATCATTTTAATTACCGAAATACGGCCCAGGAGTGATAAATTTAACCTTGTCCGTGTCTCCAACTGTCTTTTGATATCTTTCCAACAATTAGTATAATTATCTTCATATAAGTTAATATTCTTTGGTGTTATCCATAATCCTAAATACTTGATTTTGGGGTAGATTTTAATGTGTAATATTTGTTCTAATTCTGCTTTTTCATCTGGCGACATATTTTTAACTAATAGTTTTGTCTTGTTTAAATTCATTTTGAACCCCGCAACTTTACCGTAGCCATATATTATTTCCAACGCCTTTCTTAAACTCTGTTTTGGTTGCTCTGTAGTTATAATTATAAATCGTCAGCAAATGCCCTCATTTTGTAACTTCTATTTCCCAGCATAATCCCTTTTATTTCTTTTTCTTCCCTAATTTGTTTACATAAAACTTCCAATGTTAATATGAAAATTAAGGGGGCTAGTGGGCAACCTTGTCTGACCCCTTTACTGATTTCACACTCCTGTGATAAATTTCCATTGATTGTGATTTTAGCTTTTTGTTTTGATTATATTGCTTCAATCCCTTTTATATACTGTATACCAAAATCCATATGGTGTAATAGACCTTTCATAAATTTCCAGGATACCCTGTCGAAAGCTTTTTCTGCATCTATAGCCATTAAGACTGCCTTCTTTTCTATTCTTAAGTCTAAATACGCTAATAAGTTTATAATGTTTCTAGTGTTGCTATAAATGTGCCTCCCGGGCAAAAAGCCAGCTTGGTCATTGTGTATCATCATCTGGAAGACTTTTTTTGATCTTTCGGCTAAAATATTTGCATATAATTTATACTCGTTATTTAGAAGTGTGATAGGCCTATAGTTGTTAATAAGTAGATTGTCCGTTCCCTGTTTTGGAATTAATGCAATAAGGCTGTCTTTCCAAGAATCCGGCATGGTTCCGTCTTTTAAGATACTTCTTAATGGGTCAGACAGTAAGTCCTCAATTTTTTTATAATATATTGCCGGTAGGCCGTCTGGCCCTGGTGGCTTTCCTATCTTTGCTTCCTTAATTGCTCTTTGAATTGCATACGATGTAATAGGGGCATTCGACAGTTCTTTTTGTTCTTTAGTAAGTTTCGGAAGACAGTTCTGTTCTAAAGGTTCTTTAACTTCTTCTGTTGTTTCATTTCCTTCCTTATAGATTTCTCTAAAGAATTCGAGAAATCGTTTCTCTATTTCTTTAGGGTTGTTTATTATTTTGCCTTCGCACTTAACTCTATTTATAAGCCTTTCTGCCTCTCTCTTCTTTAATTGCCATGCTAATAACCAGGCTCAGGTTCTGTTTCAGGCTGTGTCTCTGTTTCAGGCTCCGGCGCTGTATCAACCACTGTTGCAGACTCAGGCTGTGGCACTATGGCTGTAGCTGTGGCTCTGGTTCTGTTTCAGGCTCTGGCACTGTATCAAGCACTGTTTCAGGCTCAGGCTCAGGCTCAGGCTTCTGCTCTTTATTAGGCTTTGTCTCAGTCTTTGGCTCTAGCACTTATTCTAGCTCTATTTCAGGCTCGGCCTGTGTGTCAGCCTTTGTCTCTGTTTCACGCTGTTTCTCTGTTTCAGGCTCCGACGCTGTTTCAAGCCCTGTATCTGCCTCTGCCTCTGTTTCAGGCTCTGGCACTCTATCAAGCACTGTTTCTGGCTCTGGCTCTCTTTCAGGCTCTGGTTCTGAATTAGGGTTTTGTTCTGGCTCTGGCTGGGTCTCTGGATCTGGCTTTGTCTCTGGCTCTGGCTCTGGCTCTGGCTCCATCTCCATCTCCAGCTCCAGCTCCAGCTTTAGCTCCGGCACTGTATCAAGTACTGTTGCAGACTCAGGCTGTGGCTCTAGGCTGTGGCTGCAGCTATGTTTTGCGCTCCGGCCCTGTATCAAGCCCTATGTCTGGCTCTGGCTCTGGCTCTGGCTCTGGCTCTGGCTCTGGCTCTGGCTCTGATTCATGGTCTCACTCTGACTCTGATTCAGGGTCTCACTCTGGCTCTGGCTCTGGCTCTGGCTCTGGCTCTGGCTCTGGCTCTGGCTCTGGCTCTGGCTCTGGCTCTGGCTCTGATTCATGGTCTCCCTCTGACTCTGATTCAGGGTCTCGCTCTGGCTCTGGCACTCTATCAAGGACTGTTTCAGACTCAGGCTGTGGCTGTGGCTCTGCCTCTGTTTCACGCTCAGGCTCTGTTTGAGGCTATGTCTCTGTTTCTGGCTCCAGCACTGTATCAAGTACTGTTGCAGACTCAGGTTGTGGCTCTAGGCTGTGGCTGTGGCTGTTGCTCTGGTTCTGGCTGTGGCTCTTTTTCAGGCTCTGGTTCTGAATGAGGGCTTGGTTATGGCACAGATTCAGGGTCTCGCTCTGTCTCTGGCTGTGTCTCCGTTGCACCTTAAACGGTGGTTTGTTGTTGTTGTTGTTATTTTCTTTCTGGGGTGGGACAAATGTTTAGTTGGGGCGGGGATCATTTTAAGTTTAGCATAATTGTTTCTTGCTTTGTTTTTCTTTTACTATTTTTTTAGGTTATTGTATAGTTTGTATTTTGCTTTTTAAGGGGAAAGGGTCAGGGCTGCCTGGGAGGGGGCCTCAGCCAACAGAAGGGCTGGGGCAGGTTCCCTACGGGGGGATGTATTGGAACACCCAATCTCTGTTATCGCGGGTGGGAGGAGCAGTTGCGCTAAGACCAGACCACGTCTTTACCGAAGATCTGGTTCTGACTCTGATTCTGATTCTCTGATTCTGGCTCTCTATCAAGGGCTGTTTCAGACTCAGGCTGTGGCTGTGGCTGTTGCTCTGGTTCTGGCTCTGGCTCTTTCTCAGGCTCTGGTTCTGAATGAGGGCTTGGTTCTGGCACTGATTCAGGGTCTCGCTCTGGCTCTGGCTCTGGCTCTGGCACTCTGTCAAGGACTATTTCAGACTTAGGCTGTGGCTGTGGCTCTGGCTCTGTTTCCATTCTTACAATGGAATGTACACAAAACAATAATCCTTTCTATATAAATTTTCCAATACATTCTGAAAACATAATAAATCCTTAATTGTTGTCCACCTCCTTTTAGTTCCTTTATCACTCGAATGCTAGCACGGAGTCAAAACTATTATTGTATTTTTGAACATATCTTGTATAATATTGCGTCTTTATTTTCCCATAATTAAGATAGCCATGCCACCCAAAACGGGTGTCATGACCTTCTAGATCTAAAATATCCCAATTTTTTAAATAAATACCAATCTTTCAACCAGAGAAGACATGAGGCTTCGTAATATAGCTTCAAATCCGGTAACCCGTAGCCACCTCTTTCTACAGTATCTATTAATATCCCATGCTTTACTCTTGGTCTTTTACCCTTCCACAAAAATTTAGAAATTTCTTTTTGCCACTTGTTGATACCGCTGGTCTTTCCTGTAATTGGAATCGTTTGGAATAGAAAGAGTAGCTTCGGTAAAACTATCATTTTAATTACTGAAATACGGCCCAGGAATGATAAATTTAACCTTGTCCGTGTCTCCAACTGTCTTTTGATATCTTTCCAACAATTGGTATAGTTATCTTCATATAAGTTAATATTCTTTGGTGTTATCCATAATCCTAAATACTTGATTTTGGGTTAGATTTTAATGTGTAATATTTGTTCTAATTCTGCTTTTTCATCTGGCGACATATTTTTAACTAATAGTTTTGGCTTGTTTAAATTCATTTTGAACCCCGCAACTTTACCGTAGCCATATATTATTTCCAACGCCTTTCTTAAACTCTGTTTTGGTTGCTCCCTAGTTATAATTAAATCGCCAGCAAATGCCCTCATTTTGTAACTTCTATTTCCCAGCATAATCCCTTTTATTTCTTTTTCTTCCCTAATTTGTTTACATAAAACTTCCAATGTTAATATGAAAATTAAGGGGGCTAGTGGGCAACCTTGTCTGACCCCTTTACAGATTTCACACTCCTGTGATAAATTTCCATTGATTATGATTTTAGCTTTTTGTTTTGATTATATTGCTTCAATCCCTTTTATATACTGTATACCAAAATCCATATGGTGTAATAGACCTTTCATAAATTTCCAGGATACCCTGTCGAAAGCTTTTTCTGCATCTATAGCCATTAAGACTGCCTTCTTTTCTATTCTTAAGTCTAAATGCGCTAATAAGTTTATAATGTTTCTAGTGTTGCTATAAATGTGCCTCCCGGGCAAAAAGCCAGCTTGGTCATTGTGTATCATCATCTGGAAGACTTTTTTTGATCTTTCGGCTAAAATATTTGCATATAATTTATACTCGTTATTTAGAAGTGCGATAGGCCTATACTTGTTAATAAGTAGATTGTCCGTTCCCTGTTTTGGAATTAATGCAATAAGGCTGTCTTTCCAAGAATCCGGCATGGTTCCGTCTTTTAAGATACTTCTTAATGGGTCAGACAGTAAGTCCTCAATTTTTTTATAATATATTGCCGGTAGGCCGTCTGGCCCTGGTGGCTTTCCTATCTTTGCTTCCTTAATTGCTCTTTGAATTTCGTACGATGTAATAGGGGCATTCGACAGTTCTTTTTGTTTTTTAGTAAGTTTCGGAAGACAGTTCTGTTCTAAATGTTCTTTAACTTCTTCTGTTGTTTCATTTCCTTCCTTATAGATTTCTCTAAAGAATTCGAGAAATCGTTTCTCTATTTCTTTAGGGTTGTTTATTATTTTGCCTTCGCACTTAACTCTATTTATAAGCCTTTCTGCCTCTCTCTTCTTTAATTGCCATGCTAATAACCAGGCTCAGGTTCTGTTTCAGGCTGTGTCTCTGTTTCAGGCTCCGGCGCTGTATCAACCACTGTTGCAGACTCAGGCTGTGGCACTATGGCTGTAGCTGTGGCTCTGGTTCTGTTTCAGGCTCTGGCACTGTATCAAGCACTGTTTCAGGCTCAGGCTCAGGCTCAGGCTTCTGCTCTTTATTAGGCTTTGTCTCAGTCTTTGGCTCTAGCACTTATTCTAGCTCTATTTCAGGCTCGGCCTGTGTGTCAGCCTTTGTCTCTGTTTCACGCTGTTTCTCTGTTTCAGGCTCCGACGCTGTTTCAAGCCCTGTATCTGCCTCTGCCTCTGTTTCAGGCTCTGGCACTCTATCAAGCACTGTTTCTGGCTCTGGCTCTCTTTCAGGCTCTGGTTCTGAATTAGGGTTTTGTTCTGGCTCTGGCTGTGTCTCTGGATCTGGCTGTGTCTCTGCTTCAGGCTCCTACGCTGTATCAAGCACTGTATCAGGCTCTGCCTCTCCCTCTGTCCCTGGCTACGTTTAAGCGTCAGGCTCAGTTTCAGACAGTGTCTCTGTTTCAGGATCCAGCACTCTATCAAGCACTATTTCAGACTCAGGCTGTGGCTGTGGATCTCGGCTGTGGCTCTAGGCTCCGTCTGTGGCTCTGTCTGTGGCTCTGGCTCTCTTTCAGGGTCTGGTTCTGAATGAAGATCTGGTTCTGACTCTGATTCAGGGTCTCATGATGGCTCTTCCTCTGCCTCTGACACAGCTATGTTTCAGAGTCTGGCTCTCTTTCAGGCTCTGGTTCTGAATTAGGGTTTTGTTCTGGCTCTGGCTGTGTCTCTGGCTCTGGCTCCAGCTCCAGCTCCAGCTCCGGCTCCGGCACTGTATCAAGTACTGTTGCAGACTCAGGCTGTGGCTCTAGGCTGTGGCTGCAGCTATGTTTTGCGCTCCAGCCCTGTATCAAGCCCTATTTCTGGCTCTGGCTCTGGCTCTGGCTCTGGCTCTGGCTCTGGCTCTGGCTCTGGCTCTGGCTCTGGCTCTGGCTCTGGCTCTGGCTCTGGCTCTGGCTCTGGCTCTGGCTCTGGCTCTGGCTCTGGCTCTGGCTCTGATTCATGGTCTCCCTCTGACTCTGATTCAGGGTCTCGCTCTGGCTCTGGCACTCTATCAAGGACTGTTTCAGACTCAGGCTGTGGCTGTGGCTGTGGCTCTGCCTCTGTTTCACGCTCAGGCTCTGTTTGAGGCTATGTCTCTGTTTCAGGCTCCAGCACTGTATCAAGTACTGTTGCAGACTCAGGTTGTGGCTCTAGGCTGTGGCTGTGGCTGTTGCTCTGGTTCTGGCTGTGGCTCTTTTTCAGGCTCTGGTTCTGAATGAGGGCTTGGTTATGGCACTGATTCAGGGTCTCGCTCTGTCTCTGGCTGTGTCTCTGTTGCACCTCAAACGGTGGTTTGTTGTTGTTGTTGTTATTTTCTTTCTGGGGTGGGACAAATGTTTAGTTGGGGCGGGGATCATTTTAAGTTTAGCATAATTGTTTCTTGCTTTGTTTTTCTTTTACTATTTTTTTAGGTTATTGTATAGTTTGTATTTTGCTTTTTAAGGGGAAAGGGTCAGGGCTGCCTGGGAGGGGGCCTCAGCCAACAGAAGGGCTGGGGCAGGTTCCCTACGGGGGGATGTATTGGAACACCCAATCTCTGTTATCGCGGGTGGGAGGAGCAGTTGCGCTAAGACCAGACCACGTCTTTACCGAAGATCTGGTTCTGACTCTGATTCTGATTCTCTGATTCTGGCTCTCTATCAAGGGCTGTTTCAGACTCAGGCTGTGGCTGTGGCTGTTGCTCTGGTTCTGGCTCTGGCTCTTTCTCAGGCTCTGGTTCTGAATGAGGGCTTGGTTCTGGCACTGATTCAGGGTCTCGCTCTGGCTCTGGCTCTGGCTCTGGCACTCTGTCAAGGACTATTTCAGACTTAGGCTGTGGCTGTGGCTCTGGCTCTGTTTCCATTCTTACAATGGAATGTACACAAAACAATAATCCTTTCTATATAAATTTTCCAATACATTCTGAAAACATAATAAATCCTTAATTGTTGTCCACCTCCTTTTAGTTCCTTTATCACTCGAATGCTAGCACGGAGTCAAAACTATTATTGTATTTTTGAACATATCTTGTATAATATTGCGTCTTTATTTTCCCATAATTAAGATAGCCATGCCACCCAAAACGGGTGTCATGACCTTCTAGATCTAAAATATCCCAATTTTTTAAATAAATACCAATCTTTCAACCAGAGAAGACATGAGGCTTCGTAATATAGCTTCAAATCCGGTAACCCGTAGCCACCTCTTTCTACAGTATCTATTAATATCCCATGCTTTACTCTTGGTCTTTTACCCTTCCACAAAAATTTAGAAATTTCTTTTTGCCACTTGTTGATACCGCTGGTCTTTCCTGTAATTGGAATCGTTTGGAATAGAAAGAGTAGCTTCGGTAAAACTATCATTTTAATTACTGAAATACGGCCCAGGAATGATAAATTTAACCTTGTCCGTGTCTCCAACTGTCTTTTGATATCTTTCCAACAATTGGTATAGTTATCTTCATATAAGTTAATATTCTTTGGTGTTATCCATAATCCTAAATACTTGATTTTGGGTTAGATTTTAATGTGTAATATTTGTTCTAATTCTGCTTTTTCATCTGGCGACATATTTTTAACTAATAGTTTTGTCTTGTTTAAATTCATTTTGAACCCCGCAACTTTACCGTAGCCATATATTATTTCCAACGCCTTTCTTAAACTCTGTTTTGGTTGCTCTGTAGTTATAATTATAAATCGTCAGCAAATGCCCTCATTTTGTAACTTCTATTTCCCAGCATAATCCCTTTTATTTCTTTTTCTTCCCTAATTTGTTTACATAAAACTTCCAATGTTAATATGAAAATTAAGGGGGCTAGTGGGCAACCTTGTCTGACCCCTTTACAGATTTCACACTCCTGTGATAAATTTCCATTGATTATGATTTTAGCTTTTTGTTTTGATTATATTGCTTCAATCCCTTTTATATACTGTATACCAAAATCCATATGGTGTAATAGACCTTTCATAAATTTCCAGGATACCCTGTCGAAAGCTTTTTCTGCATCTATAGCCATTAAGACTGCCTTCTTTTCTATTCTTAAGTCTAAATACGCTAATAAGTTTATAATGTTTCTAGTGTTGCTATAAATGTGCCTCCCGGGCAAAAAGCCAGCTTGCTCATTGTGTATCATCATCTGGAAGACTTTTTTTGATCTTTCGGCTAAAATATTTGCATATAATTTATACTCGTTATTTAGAAGTGCGATAGGCCTATAGTTGTTAATAAGTAGATTGTCCGTTCCCTGTTTTGGAATTAATGCAATAAGGCTGTCTTTCCAAGAATCCGGCATGGTTCCGTCTTTTAAGATACTTCTTAATGGGTCAGACAGTAAGTCCTCAATTTTTTTATAATATATTGCCGGTAGGCCGTCTGGCCCTGGTGGCTTTCCTATCTTTGCTTCCTTAATTGCTCTTTGAATTTCGTACGATGTAATAGGGGCATTCGACAGTTCTTTTTGTTTTTTAGTAAGTTTCGGAAGACAGTTCTGTTCTAAAGGTTCTTTAACTTCTTCTGTTGTTTCATTTCCTTCCTTATAGATTTCTCTAAAGAATTCGAGAAATCGTTTCTCTATTTCTTTAGGGTTGTTTATTATTTTGCCTTCGCACTTAACTCTATTTATAAGCCTTTCTGCCTCTCTCTTCTTTAATTGCCATGCTAATAACCAGGCTCAGGTTCTGTTTCAGGCTGTGTCTCTGTTTCAGGCTCCGGCGCTGTATCAACCACTGTTGCAGACTCAGGCTGTGGCACTATGGCTGTAGCTGTGGCTCTGGTTCTGTTTCAGGCTCTGGCACTGTATCAAGCACTGTTTCAGGCTCAGGCTCAGGCTCAGGCTTCTGCTCTTTATTAGGCTTTGTCTCAGTCTTTGGCTCTAGCACTTATTCTAGCTCTATTTCAGGCTCGGCCTGTGTGTCAGCCTTTGTCTCTGTTTCACGCTGTTTCTCTGTTTCAGGCTCCGACGCTGTTTCAAGCCCTGTATCTGCCTCTGCCTCTGTTTCAGGCTCTGGCACTCTATCAAGCACTGTTTCTGGCTCTGGCTCTCTTTCAGGCTCTGGTTCTGAATTAGGGTTTTGTTCTGGCTCTGGCTGTGTCTCTGGATCTGGCTGTGTCTCTGGCTCTGGCTCTGGCTCTGGCTCCATCTCCATCTCCAGCTCCAGCTCCAGCTTTAGCTCCGGCACTGTATCAAGTACTGTTGCAGACTCAGGCTGTGGCTCTAGGCTGTGGCTGCAGCTATGTTTTGCGCTCCGGCCCTGTATCAAGCCCTATGTCTGGCTCTGGCTCTGGCTCTTGCTCTGGCTCTGGCTCTGGCTCTGGCTCTGGCTCTGGCTCTGATTCATGGTCTCACTCTGACTCTGATTCAGGGTCTCGCTCTGGCTCTGGCTCTGGCTCTGGCTCTGGCTCTGGCTCTGGCTCTGGCTCTGGCTCTGGCTCTGATTCATGGTCTCCCTCTGACTCTGATTCAGGGTCTCGCTCTGGCTCTGGCACTCTATCAAGGACTGTTTCAGACTCAGGCTGTGGCTGTGGCTCTGCCTCTGTTTCACGCTCAGGCTCTGTTTGAGGCTATGTCTCTGTTTCTGGCTCCAGCACTGTATCAAGTACTGTTGCAGACTCAGGTTGTGGCTCTAGGCTGTGGCTGTGGCTGTTGCTCTGGTTCTGGCTGTGGCTCTTTTTCAGGCTCTGGTTCTGAATGAGGGCTTGGTTATGGCACAGATTCAGGGTCTCGCTCTGTCTCTGGCTGTGTCTCGGTTGCACCTTAAACGGTGGTTTGTTGTTGTTGTTGTTATTTTCTTTCTGGGGTGGGACAAATGTTTAGTTGGGGCGGGGATCATTTTAAGTTTAGCATAATTGTTTCTTGCTTTGTTTTTCTTTTACTATTTTTTTAGGTTATTGTATAGTTTGTATTTTGCTTTTTAAGGGGAAAGGGTCAGGGCTGCCTGGGAGGGGGCCTCAGCCAACAGAAGGGCTGGGGCAGGTTCCCTACGGGGGGATGTATTGGAACACCCAATCTCTGTTATCGCGGGTGGGAGGAGCAGTTGCGCTAAGACCAGACCACGTCTTTACCGAAAATCTGGTTCTGACTCTGATTCTGATTCTCTGATTCTGGCTCTCTATCAAGGGCTGTTTCAGACTCAGGCTGTGGCTGTGGCTGTTGCTCTGGTTCTGGCTCTGGCTCTTTCTCAGGCTCTGGTTCTGAATGAGGGCTTGGTTCTGGCACTGATTCAGGGTCTCGCTCTGGCTCTGGCTCTGGCACTCTGTCAAGGACTATTTCAGACTTAGGCTGTGGCTGTGGCTCTGGCTCTGTTTCCATTCTTACAATGGAATGTAGACAAAACAATAATCCTTTCTATATAAATTTTCCAATACATTCTGAAAACATAATAAATCCTTAATTGTTGTCCACCTCCTTTTAGTTCCTTTATCACTCGAATGCTAGCACAGAGTCAAAAGTATTTTTGTGTTTTTGAACATATCTTGTATAATATTGCGTCTTTATTTTCCCATAATTAAGATAGCCATGCCACCCAAAACGGGTGTCATGACCTTCTAGATCTAAAATATCCCAATTTTTTTAATAAATACCAATCTTTCAACCAGAGAAGACATGAGGCTTCGTAATATAGCTTCAAATCCGGTAACCCGTAGCCACCTCTTTCTACAGTATCTATTAATATCTCATGCTTTACTCTTGGTCTTTTACCCTTCCACAAAAATTTAGAAATTTCTTTTTGCCACTTGTTGATACCGCTGGTCTTTCCTGTAATTGGAATCGTTTGGAATAGAAAGAGTAGCTTCGGTAAAACTATCATTTTAATTACCGAAATACGGCCCAGGAATGATAAATTTAACCTTGTCCGTGTCTCCAACTGTCATTTGATATCTTTCCAACAATTGGTATAATTATCTTCATATAAGTTAATATTCTTTGGTGTTATCCATAATCCTAAATACTTGATTTTGGGGTAGATTTTAATGTGTAATATTTGTTCTAATTCTGCTTTTTCATCTGGCGACATATTTTTAACTAATAGTTTTGTCTTGTTTAAATTCATTTTGAACCCCGCAACTTTACCGTAGCCATATATTATTTCCAACGCCTTTCTTAAACTCTGTTTTGGTTGCTCTGTAGTTATAATTATAAATCGTCAGCAAATGCCCTCATTTTGTAACTTCTATTTCCCAGCATAAGCCCTTTTATTTCTTTTTCTTCCCTAATTTGTTTACATAAAACTTCCCATGTTAATATGAAAATTAAGGGGGATAGTGGGCAACCTTGTCTGACCCCTTTACAGATTTCACACTCCTGTGATAAATTTCCATTGATTATGATTTTAGCTTTTTGTTTTGATTATATTGCTTCAATCCCTTTTATATACTGTATACCAAAATCCATATGGTGTAATAGACCTTTCATAAATTTCCAGGATACCCTGTCGAAAGCTTTTTCTGCATCTATAGCCATTAAGACTGCCTTCTTTTCTATTCTTAAGTCTAAATGCGCTAATAAGTTTATAATGTTTCTAGTGTTGCTATAAATGTGCCTCCCGGGCAAAAAGCCAGCTTGCTCATTGTGTATCATCATCTGGAAGACTTTTTTTGATCTTTCGGCTAAAATATTCGCATATAATTTATACTCGTTATTTAGAAGTGCGATAGGCCTATAGTTGTTAATAAGTAGATTGTCCGTTCCCTGTTTTGGAATTAATGCAATAAGGCTGTCTTTCCAAGAATCCGGCATGGTTCCGTCTTTTAAGATACTTCTTAATGGGTAAGTCCTCAATTTTTTTATAATATATTGCCGGTAGGCCGTCTGGCCCTGGTGGCTTTCCTATCTTTGCTTCCTTAATTGCTCTTTGAATTTCGTACGATGTAATAGGGGCATTCGACAGTTCTTTTTGTTTTTTAGTAAGTTTCGGAAGACAGTTCTGTTCTAAAGGTTCTTTAACTTCTTCTGTTGTTTCATTTCCTTCCTTATAGATTTCTCTAAAGAATTCGAGAAATCGTTTCTCTATTTCTTTAGGGTTGTTTATTATTTTGCCTTCGCACTTAACTCTATTTATAAGCCTTTCTGCCTCTCTCTTCTTTAATTGCCATGCTAATAACCAGGCTCAGGTTCTGTTTCAGGCTGTGTATCTGTTTCAGGCTCCGGCGCTGTATCAACCACTGTTGCAGACTCAGGCTGTGGCACTATGGCTGTAGCTGTGGCTCTGGTTCTGTTTCAGGCTCTGGCACTGTATCAAGCACTGTTTCTGGCTCTGGCTCTCTTTCAGGCTCTGGTTCTGAATTAGGGTTTTGTTCTGGCTCTGGCTGTGTCTCTGGATCTGGCTGTGTCTCTGCTTCAGGCTCCTATGCTGTATCAAGCACTGTATCAGGCTCTGCCTCTCCCTCTTCCCCTGGCTACGTTTAAGCGTCAGGCTCAGTTTCAGACAGTGTCTCTGTTTCAGGATCCAGCACTCTATCAAGCACTATTTCAGACTCAGGCTGTGGATGTGGATCTCGGCTGTGGCTCTAGGCTCCGTCTGTGGCTCTGTCTGTGGCTCTGGCTCTCTTTCAGGGTCTGGTTCTGAATGAAGATCTGGTTCTGACTCTGATTCAGGGTCTCATGATGGCTCTTCCTCTGCCTCTGACCCAGCTATGTTTCAGCGTCTGGCTCTCTTTCAGGCTCTGGTTCTGAATTAGGGTTTTGTTCTGGCTGTGGCTGTGGCTGTGGCTGTGGCTGTGGCTGTGGCTGTGGCTGTGGCTCTGGCTCCAGCTCCAGCTCCAGCTCCAGCTCCAGCTCCAGCTCCAGCTCCAGCTCCAGCTCCAGCTCCAGCTCCAGCTCCGGCACTCTATCAAGTACTGTTGCAGACTCAGGCTGTGGCTCTAGGCTGTGGCTGCAGCTATGTTTTGCGCTCCCGCCCTGTATCAAGCCCTATTTCTGGCTCTGGCTCTGGCTCTGGCTCTGGCTCTGGCTCTGGCTCTGGCTCTGGCTCTGGCTCTGGCTCTGGCTCTGGCCCTGGCTCTGGCTCTGGCTCTGATTCATGGTCTCCCTCTGACTCTGATTCAGGGTCTCGCTCTGGCTCTGGCACTCTATCAAGGACTGTTTCAGACTCAGGCTGTGGCTGTGGCTCTGCCTCTGTTTCACGCTCAGGCTCTGTTTGAGGCTATGTCTCTGTTTCAGGCTCCAGCACTGTATCAAGTACTGTTGCAGACTCAGGTTGTGGCTCTAGGCTGTGGCTGTGGCTGTTGCTCTGGTTCTGGCTGTGGCTCTTTTTCAGGCTCTGGTTCTGAATGAGGGCTTGGTTATGGCACTGATTCAGGGTCTCGCTCTGTCTCTGGCTGTGTCTCTGTTGCACCTCAAACGGTGGTTTGTTGTTGTTGTTGTTATTTTCTTTCTGGGGTGGGACAAATGTTTAGTTGGGGCGGGGATCATTTTAAGTTTAGCATAATTGTTTCTTGCTTTGTTTTTCTTTTACTATTTTTTTAGGTTATTGTATAGTTTGTATTTTACTTTTTAAGGGGAAAGGGTCAGGGCTGCCTGGGAGGGGGCCTCAGCCAACAGAAGGGCTGGGGAAGGTTCCCTACGGGGGGATGTATTGGAACACCCAATCTCTGTTATCGCGGGTGGGAGGAGCAGTTGCGCTAAGACCAGACCACGTCTTTACCGAAGACCTGGTTCTGACTCTGATTCTGATTCTCTGATTCTGGCTCTCTATCAAGGGCTGTTTCAGACTCAGGCTGTGGCTGTGGCTGTTGCTCTGGTTCTGGCTCTGGCTCTTTCTCAGGCTCTGGTTCTGAATGAGGGCTTGGTTCTGGCACTGATTCAGGGTCTCGCTCTGGCTCTGGCACTCTGTCAAGGACTATTTCAGACTTAGGCTGTGGGTGTGGCTCTGGCTCTGTTTCCATTCTTACAATGGAATGTACACAAAACAATAATCCTTTCTATATAAATTTTCCAATACATTCTGAAAACATAATAAATCATTAATTGTTGTCCACCTCCTTTTAGTTCCTTTATCACTCGAATGCTAGCACGGAGTCAAAAGTATTATTGTATTTTTGAACATATCTTGTATCATATTGCGTCTTTATTTTCCCATAATTAAGATAGCCATGCCACCCAAAACGGGTGTCATGACCTTCTAGATCTAAAATATCCCAATTTTTTAAATAAATACCAATCTTTCAACCAGAGAAGACATGAGGCTTCGTAATATAGCTTCAAATCCGGTAACCCGTAGCCACCTCTTTCTACAGTATCTATTAATATCCCATGCTTTACTCTTGGTCTTTTACCCTTCCACAAAAATTTAGAAATTTCTTTTTGCCACTTGTTGATACCGCTGGTCTTTCCTGTAATTGGAATCGTTTGGAATAGAAAGAGTAGCTTCGGTAAAACTATCATTTTAATTACTGAAATACGGCCCAGGAATGATAAATTTAACCTTGTCCGTGTCTCCAACTGTCTTTTGATATCTTTCCAACAATTAGTATAATTATCTTCATATAAGTTAATATTCTTTGGTGTTATCCATAATCCTAAATACTTGATTTTGGGGTAGATTTTAATGTGTAATATTTGTTCTAATTCTGCTTTTTCATCTGGCGACATATTTTTAACTAATAGTTTTGTCTTGTTTAAATTCATTTTGAACCCCGCAACTTTACCGTAGCCATATATTATTTCCAACGCCTTTCTTAAACTCTGTTTTGGTTGCTCTGTAGTTATAATTATAAATCGTCAGCAAATGCCCTCATTTTGTAACTTCTATTTCCCAGCATAATCCCTTTTATTTCTTTTTCTTCCCTAATTTGTTTACATAAAACTTCCAATGTTAATATGAAAATTAAGGGGGCTAGTGGGCAACCTTGTCTGACCCCTTTACAGATTTCACACTCCTGTGATAAATTTCCATTGATTATGATTTTAGCTTTTTGTTTTGATTATATTGCTTCAATCCCTTTTATATACTGTATACCAAAATCCATATGGTGTAATAGACCTTTCATAAATTTCCAGGATACCCTGTCGAAAGCTTTTTCTGCATCTATAGCCATTAAGACTGCCTTCTTTTCTATTCTTAAGTCTAAATACGCTAATAAGTTTATAATGTTTCTAGTGTTGCTATAAATGTGCCTCCCGGGCAAAAAGCCAGCTTGGTCATTGTGTATCATCATCTGGAAGACTTTTTTTGATCTTTCGGCTAAAATATTTGCATATAATTTATACTCGTTATTTAGAAGTGTGATAGGCCTATAGTTGTTAATAAGTAGATTGTCCGTTCCCTGTTTTGGAATTAATGCAATAAGGCTGTCTTTCCAAGAATCCGGCATGGTTCCGTCTTTTAAGATACTTCTTAATGGGTCAGACAGTAAGTCCTCAATTTTTTTATAATATATTGCCGGTAGGCCGTCTGGCCCTGGTGGCTTTCCTATCTTTGCTTCCTTAATTGCTCTTTGAATTGCATACGATGTAATAGGGGCATTCGACAGTTCTTTTTGTTCTTTAGTAAGTTTCGGAAGACAGTTCTGTTCTAAAGGTTCTTTAACTTCTTCTGTTGTTTCATTTCCTTCCTTATAGATTTCTCTAAAGAATTCGAGAAATCGTTTCTCTATTTCTTTAGGGTTGTTTATTATTTTGCCTTCGCACTTAACTCTATTTATAAGCCTTTCTGCCTCTCTCTTCTTTAATTGCCATGCTAATAACCAGGCTCAGGTTCTGTTTCAGGCTGTGTCTCTGTTTCAGGCTCCGGCGCTGTATCAACCACTGTTGCAGACTCAGGCTGTGGCACTATGGCTGTAGCTGTGGCTCTGGTTCTGTTTCAGGCTCTGGCACTGTATCAAGCACTGTTTCAGGCTCAGGCTCAGGCTCAGGCTTCTGCTCTTTATTAGGCTTTGTCTCAGTCTTTGGCTCTAGCACTTATTCTAGCTCTATTTCAGGCTCGGCCTGTGTGTCAGCCTTTGTCTCTGTTTCACGCTGTTTCTCTGTTTCAGGCTCCGACGCTGTTTCAAGCCCTGTATCTGCCTCTGCCTCTGTTTCAGGCTCTGGCACTCTATCAAGCACTGTTTCTGGCTCTGGCTCTCTTTCAGGCTCTGGTTCTGAATTAGGGTTTTGTTCTGGCTCTGGCTGTGTCTCTGGATCTGGCTGTGTCTCTGGCTCTGGCTCTGGCTCTGGCTCCATCTCCATCTCCAGCTCCAGCTCCAGCTTTAGCTCCGGCACTGTATCAAGTACTGTTGCAGACTCAGGCTGTGGCTCTAGGCTGTGGCTGCAGCTATGTTTTGCGCTCCGGCCCTGTATCAAGCCCTATGTCTGGCTCTGGCTCTGGCTCTGGCTCTGGCTCTGGCTCTGGCTCTGGCTCTGGCTCTGGCTCTGATTCATGGTCTCACTCTGACTCTGATTCAGGGTCTCACTCTGGCTCTGGCTCTGGCTCTGGCTCTGGCTCTGGCTCTGGCTCTGGCTCTGGCTCTGGCTCTGGCTCTGATTCATGGTCTCCCTCTGACTCTGATTCAGGGTCTCGCTCTGGCTCTGGCACTCTATCAAGGACTGTTTCAGACTCAGGCTGTGGCTGTGGCTCTGCCTCTGTTTCACGCTCAGGCTCTGTTTGAGGCTATGTCTCTGTTTCTGGCTCCAGCACTGTATCAAGTACTGTTGCAGACTCAGGTTGTGGCTCTAGGCTGTGGCTGTGGCTGTTGCTCTGGTTCTGGCTGTGGCTCTTTTTCAGGCTCTGGTTCTGAATGAGGGCTTGGTTATGGCACAGATTCAGGGTCTCGCTCTGTCTCTGGCTGTGTCTCCGTTGCACCTTAAACGGTGGTTTGTTGTTGTTGTTGTTATTTTCTTTCTGGGGTGGGACAAATGTTTAGTTGGGGCGGGGATCATTTTAAGTTTAGCATAATTGTTTCTTGCTTTGTTTTTCTTTTACTATTTTTTTAGGTTATTGTATAGTTTGTATTTTGCTTTTTAAGGGGAAAGGGTCAGGGCTGCCTGGGAGGGGGCCTCAGCCAACAGAAGGGCTGGGGCAGGTTCCCTACGGGGGGATGTATTGGAACACCCAATCTCTGTTATCGCGGGTGGGAGGAGCAGTTGCGCTAAGACCAGACCACGTCTTTACCGAAAATCTGGTTCTGACTCTGATTCTGATTCTCTGATTCTGGCTCTCTATCAAGGGCTGTTTCAGACTCAGGCTGTGGCTGTGGCTGTTGCTCTGGTTCTGGCTCTGGCTCTTTCTCAGGCTCTGGTTCTGAATGAGGGCTTGGTTCTGGCACTGATTCAGGGTCTCGCTCTGGCTCTGGCTCTGGCACTCTGTCAAGGACTATTTCAGACTTAGGCTGTGGCTGTGGCTCTGGCTCTGTTTCCATTCTTACAATGGAATGTAGACAAAACAATAATCCTTTCTATATAAATTTTCCAATACATTCTGAAAACATAATAAATCCTTAATTGTTGTCCACCTCCTTTTAGTTCCTTTATCACTCGAATGCTAGCACAGAGTCAAAAGTATTATTGTGTTTTTGAACATATCTTGTATAATATTGCGTCTTTATTTTCCCATAATTAAGATAGCCATGCCACCCAAAACGGGTGTCATGACCTTCTAGATCTAAAATATCCCAATTTTTTTAATAAATACCAATCTTTCAACCAGAGAAGACATGAGGCTTCGTAATATAGCTTCAAATCCGGTAACCCGTAGCCACCTCTTTCTACAGTATCTATTAATATCTCATGCTTTACTCTTGGTCTTTTACCCTTCCACAAAAATTTAGAAATTTCTTTTTGCCACTTGTTGATACCGCTGGTCTTTCCTGTAATTGGAATCGTTTGGAATAGAAAGAGTAGCTTCGGTAAAACTATCATTTTAATTACCGAAATACGGCCCAGGAATGATAAATTTAACCTTGTCCGTGTCTCCAACTGTCATTTGATATCTTTCCAACAATTGGTATAATTATCTTCATATAAGTTAATATTCTTTGGTGTTATCCATAATCCTAAATACTTGATTTTGGGGTAGATTTTAATGTGTAATATTTGTTCTAATTCTGCTTTTTCATCTGGCGACATATTTTTAACTAATAGTTTTGTCTTGTTTAAATTCATTTTGAACCCCGCAACTTTACCGTAGCCATATATTATTTCCAACGCCTTTCTTAAACTCTGTTTTGGTTGCTCCGTAGTTATAATTATAAATCGTCAGCAAATGCCCTCATTTTGTAACTTCTATTTCCCAGCATAATCCCTTTTATTTCTTTTTCTTCCCTAATTTGTTTACATAAAACTTCCAATGTTAATATGAAAATTAAGGGGGATAGTGGGCAACCTTGTCTGACCCCTTTACAGATTTCACACTCCTGTGATAAATTTCCATTGATTATGATTTTAGCTTTTTGTTTTGATTATATTGCTTCAATCCCTTTTATATACTGTATACCAAAATCCATATGGTGTAATAGACCTTTCATAAATTTCCAGGATACCCTGTCGAAAGCTTTTTCTGCATCTATAGCCATTAAGACTGCCTTCTTTTCTATTCTTAAGTCTAAATACGCTAATAAGTTTATAATGTTTCTAGTGTTGCTATAAATGTGCCTCCCGGGCAAAAAGCCAGCTTGCTCATTGTGTATCATCATCTGGAAGACTTTTTTTGATCTTTCGGCTAAAATATTTGCATATAATTTATACTCGTTATTTAGAAGTGCGATAGGCCTATAGTTGTTAATAAGTAGATTGTCCGTTCCCTGTTTTGGAATTAATGCAATAAGGCTGTCTTTCCAAGAATCCGGCATGGTTCCGTCTTTTAAGATACTTCTTAATGGGTAAGTCCTCAATTTTTTTATAATATATTGCCGGTAGGCCGTCTGGCCCTGGTGGCTTTCCTATCTTTGCTTCCTTAATTGCTCTTTGAATTTCGTACGATGTAATAGGGGCATTCGACAGTTCTTGTTGTTCTTTAGTAAGTTTCGGAAGACAGTTCTGTTCTAAAGGTTCTTTAACTTCTTCTGTTGTTTCATTTCCTTCCTTATAGATTTCTCTAAAGAATTCGAGAAATCGTTTCTCTATTTCTTTAGGGTTGTTTATTATTTTGCCTTCGCACTTAACTCTATTTATAAGCCTTTCTGCCTCTCTCTTCTTTAATTGCCATGCTAATAACCAGGCTCAGGTTCTGTTTCAGGCTGTGTATCTGTTTCAGGCTCCGGCGCTGTATCAACCACTGTTGCAGACTCAGGCTGTGGCACTATGGCTGTAGCTGTGGCTCTGGTTCTGTTTCAGGCTCTGGCACTGTATCAAGCACTGTTTCAGGCTCAGGCTCAGGCTCAGGCTTCTGCTCTTTATTAGGCTTTGTCTCAGTCTTTGGCTCTAGCACTTATTCTAGCTCTATTTCAGGCTCGGCCTGTGTGTCAGCCTTTGTCTCTGTTTCACGCTGTTTCTCTGTTTCAGGCTCCGACGCTGTTTCAAGCCCTGTATCTGCCTCTGCCTCTGTTTCAGGCTCTGGCACTCTATCAAGCACTGTTTCTGGCTCTGGCTCTCTTTCAGGCTCTGGTTCTGAATTAGGGTTTTGTTCTGGCTCTGGCTGTGTCTCTGGATCTGGCTGTGTCTCTGCTTCAGGCTCCTACGCTGTATCAAGCACTGTATCAGGCTCTGCCTCTCCCTCTGTCCCTGGCTACGTTTAAGCGTCAGGCTCAGTTTCAGACAGTGTCTCTGTTTCAGGATCCAGCACTCTATCAAGCACTATTTCAGACTCAGGCTGTGGCTGTGGATCTCGGCTGTGGCTCTAGGCTCCGTCTGTGGCTCTGTCTGTGGCTCTGGCTCTCTTTCAGGGTCTGGTTCTGAATGAAGATCTGGTTCTGACTCTGATTCAGGGTCTCATGATGGCTCTTCCTCTGCCTCTGACACAGCTATGTTTCAGAGTCTGGCTCTCTTTCAGGCTCTGGTTCTGAATTAGGGTTTTGTTCTGGCTCTGGCTGTGTCTCTGGCTCCGGCTCCAGCTCCAGCTCCAGCTCCGGCACTCTATCAAGTACTGTTGCAGACTCAGGCTGTGGCTCTAGGCTGTGGCTGCAGCTATGTTTTGCGCTCCAGCCCTGTATCAAGCCCTATTTCTGGCTCTGGCTCTGGCTCTGGCTCTGGCTCTGGCTCTGGCTCTGGCTCTGGCTCTGGCTCTGGCTCTGGCTCTGGCTCTGGCTCTGGCTCTGGCTCTGGCTCTGGCTCTGATTCATGGTCTCCCTCTGACTCTGATTCAGGGTCTCGCTCTGGCTCTGGCACTCTATCAAGGACTGTTTCAGACTCAGGCTGTGGCTGTGGCTGTGGCTCTGCCTCTGTTTCACGCTCAGGCTCTGTTTGAGGCTATGTCTCTGTTTCAGGCTCCAGCACTGTATCAAGTACTGTTGCAGACTCAGGTTGTGGCTCTAGGCTGTGGCTGTGGCTGTTGCTCTGGTTCTGGCTGTGGCTCTTTTTCAGGCTCTGGTTCTGAATGAGGGCTTGGTTATGGCACTGATTCAGGGTCTCGCTCTGTCTCTGGCTGTGTCTCTGTTGCACCTCAAACGGTGGTTTGTTGTTGTTGTTGTTATTTTCTTTCTGGGGTGGGGCAAATGTTTAGTTGGGGCGGGGATCATTTTAAGTTTAGCATAATTGTTTCTTGCTTTGTTTTTCTTTTACTATTTTTTTAGGTTATTGTATAGTTTGTATTTTGCTTTTTAAGGGGAAAGGGTCAGGGCTGCCTGGGAGGGGGCCTCAGCCAACAGAAGGGCTGGGGAAGGTTCCCTACGGGGGGATGTATTGGAACACCCAATCTCTGTTATCGCGGGTGGGAGGAGCAGTTGCGCTAAGACCAGACCACGTCTTTACCGAAGATCTGGTTCTGACTCTGATTCTGATTCTCTGATTCTGGCTCTCTATCAAGGGCTGTTTCAGACTCAGGCTGTGGCTGTGGCTGTTGCTCTGGTTCTGGCTCTGGCTCTTTCTCAGGCTCTGGTTCTGAATGAGGGCTTGGTTCTGGCACTGATTCAGGGTCTCGCTCTGGCTCTGGCTCTGGCACTCTGTCAAGGACTATTTCAGACTTAGGCTGTGGCTGTGGCTCTGGCTCTGTTTCCATTCTTACAATGGAATGTACACAAAACAATAATCCTTTCTATATAAATTTTCCAATACATTCTGAAAACATAATAAATCCTTAATTGTTGTCCACCTCCTTTTAGTTCCTTTATCACTCGAATGCTAGCACGGAGTCAAAACTGTTATTGTATTTTTGAACATATCTTGTATAATATTGCGTCTTTATTTTCCCATAATTAAGATAGCCATGCCACCCAAAACGGGTGTCATGACCTTCTAGATCTAAAATATCCCAATTTTTTTAATAAATACCAATCTTTCAACCAGAGAAGACATGAGGCTTCGTAATATAGCTTCAAATCCGGTAACCCGTAGCCACCTCTTTCTACAGTATCTATTAATATCCCATGCTTTACTCTTGGTCTTTTACCCTTCCACAAAAATTTATAAATTTCTTTTTGCCACTTGTTGATACCGCTGGTCTTTCCTGTAATTGGAATCGTTTGGAATAGAAAGAGTAGCTTCGGTAAAACTATCATTTTAATTACCGAAATACGGCCCAGGAATGATAAATTTAACCTTGTCCGTGTCTCCAACTGTCTTTTGATATCTTTCCAACAATTGGTATAGTTATCTTCATATAAGTTAATATTCTTTGGTGTTATCCATAATCCTAAATACTTGATTTTGGGGTAGATTTTAATGTGTAATATTTGTTCTAATTCTGCTTTTTCATCTGGCGACATATTTTTAACTAATAGTTTTGTCTTGTTTAAATTCATTTTGAACCCCGCAACTTTACCGTAGCCATATATTATTTCCAACGCCTTTCTTAAACTCTGTTTTGGTTGCTCCGTAGTTATAATTATAAATCGTCAGCAAATGCCCTCATTTTGTAACTTCTATTTCCCAGCATAATCCCTTTTATTTCTTTTTCTTCCCTAATTTGTTTACATAAAACTTCCAATGTTAATATGAAAATTAAGGGGGCTAGTGGGCAACCTTGTCTGACCCCTTTACAGATTTCACACTCCTGTGATAAATTTCCATTGATTATGATTTTAGCTTTTTGTTTTGATTATATTGCTTCAATCCCTTTTATATACTGTATACCAAAATCCATATGGTGTAATAGACCTTTCATAAATTTCCAGGATACCCTGTCGAAAGCTTTTTCTGCATCTATAGCCATTAAGACTGCCTTCTTTTCTATTCTTAAGTCTAAATACGCTAATAAGTTTATAATGTTTCTAGTGTTGCTATAAATGTGCCTCCCGGGCAAAAAGCCAGCTTGCTCATTGTGTATCATCATCTGGAAGACTTTTTTTGATCTTTCGGCTAAAATATTTGCATATAATTTATACTCGTTATTTAGAAGTGCGATAGGCCTATAGTTGTTAATAAGTAGATTGTCCGTTCCCTGTTTTGGAATTAATGCAATAAGGCTGTCTTTCCAAGAATCCGGCATGGTTCCGTCTTTTAAGATACTTCTTAATGGGTCAGACAGTAAGTCCTCAATTTTTTTATAATATATTGCCGGTAGGCCGTCTGGCCCTGGTGGCTTTCCTATCTTTGCTTCCTTAATTGCTCTTTGAATTTCGTACGATGTAATAGGGGCATTCGACAGTTCTTGTTGTTCTTTAGTAAGTTTCGGAAGACAGTTCTGTTCTAAAGGTTCTTTAACTTCTTCTGTTGTTTCATTTCCTTCCTTATAGATTTCTCTAAAGAATTCGAGAAATCGTTTCTCTATTTCTTTAGGGTTGTTTATTATTTTGCCTTCGCACTTAACTCTATTTATAAGCCTTTCTGCCTCTCTCTTCTTTAATTGCCATGCTAATAACCAGGCTCAGGTTCTGTTTCAGGCTGTGTATCTGTTTCAGGCTCCGGCGCTGTATCAACCACTGTTGCAGACTCAGGCTGTGGCACTATGGCTGTAGCTGTGGCTCTGGTTCTGTTTCAGGCTCTGGCACTGTATCAAGCACTGTTTCAGGCTCAGGCTCAGGCTCAGGCTTCTGCTCTTTATTAGGCTTTGTCTCAGTCTTTGGCTCTAGCACTTATTCTAGCTCTATTTCAGGCTCGGCCTGTGTGTCAGCCTTTGTCTCTGTTTCACGCTGTTTCTCTGTTTCAGGCTCCGACGCTGTTTCAAGCCCTGTATCTGCCTCTGCCTCTGTTTCAGGCTCTGGCACTCTATCAAGCACTGTTTCTGGCTCTGGCTCTCTTTCAGGCTCTGGTTCTGAATTAGGGTTTTGTTCTGGCTCTGGCTGTGTCTCTGGATCTGGCTGTGTCTCTGCTTCAGGCTCCTACGCTGTATCAAGCACTGTATCAGGCTCTGCCTCTCCCTCTGTCCCTGGCTACGTTTAAGCGTCAGGCTCAGTTTCAGACAGTGTCTCTGTTTCAGGATCCAGCACTCTATCAAGCACTATTTCAGACTCAGGCTGTGGCTGTGGATCTCGGCTGTGGCTCTAGGCTCCGTCTGTGGCTCTGGCTGTGGCTCTGGCTCTCTTTCAGGGTCTGGTTCTGAATGAAGATCTGGTTCTGACTCTGATTCAGGGTCTCATGATGGCTCTTCCTCTGCCTCTGACACAGCTATGTTTCAGAGTCTGGCTCTCTTTCAGGCTCTGGTTCTGAATTAGGGTTTTGTTCTGGCGCTGGCTGTGTCTCTGGCTCTGGCTCCAGCTCCAGCTCCAGCTCCAGCTCCGGCACTGTATCAAGTACTGTTGCAGACTCAGGCTGTGGCTCTAGGCTGTGGCTGCAGCTATGTTTTGCGCTCCGGCCCTGTATCAAGCCCTATTTCTGGCTCTGGCTCTGGCTCTGGCTCTGGCTCTGGCTCTGGCTCTGGCTCTGGCTCTGGCTCTGGCTCTGGCTCTGGCTCTGATTCATGGTCTCCCTCTGACTCTGATTCAGGGTCTCGCTCTGGCTCTGGCACTCTATCAAGGACTGTTTCAGACTCAGGCTGTGGCTGTGGCTGTGGCTCTGCCTCTGCCTCTGTTTCACGCTCAGGCTCTGTTTGAGGCTATGTCTCTGTTTCAGGCTCCAGCACTGTATCAAGTACTGTTGCAGACTCAGGTTGTGGCTCTAGGCTGTGGCTGTGGCTGTTGCTCTGGTTCTGGCTGTGGCTCTTTTTCAGGCTCTGGTTCTGAATGAGGGCTTGGTTATGGCACTGATTCAGGGTCTCGCTCTGTCTCTGGCTGTGTCTCTGTTGCACCTCAAACGGTGGTTTGTTGTTGTTGTTGTTATTTTCTTTCTGGGGTGGGACAAATGTTTAGTTGGGGCGGGGATCATTTTAAGTTTAGCATAATTGTTTCTTGCTTTGTTTTTCTTTTACTATTTTTTTAGGTTATTGTATAGTTTGTATTTTGCTTTTTAAGGGGAAAGGGTCAGGGCTGCCTGGGAGGGGGCCTCAGCCAACAGAAGGGCTGGGGAAGGTTCCCTACGGGGGGATGTATTGGAACACCCAATCTCTGTTATCGCGGGTGGGAGGAGCAGTTGCGCTAAGACCAGACCACGTCTTTACCGAAGATCTGGTTCTGACTCTGATTCTGATTCTCTGATTCTGGCTCTCTATCAAGGGCTGTTTCAGACTCAGGCTGTGGCTGTGGCTGTTGCTCTGGTTCTGGCTCTGGCTCTTTCTCAGGCTCTGGTTCTGAATGAGGGCTTGGTTCTGGCACTGATTCAGGGTCTCGCTCTGGCTCTGGCTCTGGCACTCTGTCAAGGACTATTTCAGACTTAGGCTGTGGCTGTGGCTCTGGCTCTGTTTCCATTCTTACAATGGAATGTACACAAAACAATAATCCTTTCTATATAAATTTTCCAATACATTCTGAAAACATAATAAATCCTTAATTGTTGTCCACCTCCTTTTAGTTCCTTTATCACTCGAATGCTAGCACGGAGTCAAAACTGTTATTGTATTTTTGAACATATCTTGTATCATATTGCGTCTTTATTTTCCCATAATTAAGATAGCCATGCCACCCAAAACGGGTGTCATGACCTTCTAGATCTAAAATATCCCAATTTTTTTAATAAATACCAATCTTTCAACCAGAGAAGACATGAGGCTTCGTAATATAGCTTCAAATCCGGTAACCCGTAGCCACCTCTTTCTACAGTATCTATTAATATCTCATGCTTTACTCTTGGTCTTTTACCCTTCCACAAAAATTTATAAATTTCTTTTTGCCACTTGTTGATACCGCTGGTCTTTCCTGTAATTGGAATCGTTTGGAATAGAAAGAGTAGCTTCGGTAAAACTATCATTTTAATTACCGAAATACGGCCCAGGAATGATAAATTTAACCTTGTCCGTGTCTCCAACTGTCTTTTGATATCTTTCCAACAATTGGTATAGTTATCTTCATATAAGTTAATATTCTTTGGTGTTATCCATAATCCTAAATACTTGATTTTGGGGTAGATTTTAATGTGTAATATTTGTTCTAATTCTGCTTTTTCATCTGGCGACATATTTTTAACTAATAGTTTTGTCTTGTTTAAATTCATTTTGAACCCCGCAACTTTACCGTAGCCATATATTATTTCCAACGCCTTTCTTAAACTCTGTTTTGGTTGCTCCGTAGTTATAATTATAAATCGTCAGCAAATGCCCTCATTTTGTAACTTCTATTTCCCAGCATAATCCCTTTTATTTCTTTTTCTTCCCTAATTTGTTTACATAAAACTTCCAATGTTAATATGAAAATTAAGGGGGCTAGTGGGCAACCTTGTCTGACCCCTTTACAGATTTCACACTCCTGTGATAAATTTCCATTGATTATGATTTTAGCTTTTTGTTTTGATTATATTGCTTCAATCCCTTTTATATACTGTATACCAAAATCCATATGGTGTAATAGACCTTTCATAAATTTCCAGGATACCCTGTCGAAAGCTTTTTCTGCATCTATAGCCATTAAGACTGCCTTCTTTTCTATTCTTAAGTCTAAATACGCTAATAAGTTTATAATGTTTCTAGTGTTGCTATAAATGTGCCTCCCGGGCAAAAAGCCAGCTTGGTCATTGTGTATCATCATCTGGAAGACTTTTTTTGATCTTTCGGCTAAAATATTTGCATATAATTTATACTCGTTATTTAGAAGTGCGATAGGCCTATAGTTGTTAATAAGTAGATTGTCCGTTCCCTGTTTTGGAATTAATGCAATAAGGCTGTCTTTCCAAGAATCCGGCATGGTTCCGTCTTTTAATATACTTCTTAATGGGTCAGACAGTAAGTCCTCAATTTTTTTATAATATATTGCCGGTAGGCCGTCTGGCCCTGGTGGCTTTCCTATCTTTGCTTCCTGAATTGCTCTTTGAATTTCGTACGATGTAATAGGGGCATTCGAAAGTTCTTTTTGTTCTTTAGTAAGTTTCGGAAGACAGTTCTGTTCTAAAGGTTCTTTAACTTCTTCTGTTGTTTCATTTCCTTCCTTATAGATTTCTCTAAAGAATTCGAGAAATCGTTTCTCTATTTCTTTAGGGTTGTTTATTATTTTGCCTTCGCACTTAACTCTATTTATAAGCCTTTCTGCCTCTCTCTTCTTTAATTGCCATGCTAATAACCAGGCTCAGGTTCTGTTTCAGGCTGTGTATCTGTTTCAGGCTCCGGCGCTGTATCAACCACTGTTGCAGACTCAGGCTGTGGCACTATGGCTGTAGCTGTGGCTCTGGTTCTGTTTCAGGCTCTGGCACTGTATCAAGCACTGTTTCTGGCTCTGGCTCTCTTTCAGGCTCTGGTTCTGAATTAGGGTTTTGTTCTGGCTCTGGCTGTGTCTCTGGATCTGGCTGTGTCTCTGCTTCAGGCTCCTATGCTGTATCAAGCACTGTATCAGGCTCTGCCTCTCCCTCTTCCCCTGGCTACGTTTAAGCGTCAGGCTCAGTTTCAGACAGTGTCTCTGTTTCAGGATCCAGCACTCTATCAAGCACTATTTCAGACTCAGGCTGTGGATGTGGATCTCGGCTGTGGCTCTAGGCTCCGTCTGTGGCTCTGTCTGTGGCTCTGGCTCTCTTTCAGGGTCTGGTTCTGAATGAAGATCTGGTTCTGACTCTGATTCAGGGTCTCATGATGGCTCTTCCTCTGCCTCTGACCCAGCTATGTTTCAGCGTCTGGCTCTCTTTCAGGATCTGGTTCTGAATTAGGGTTTTGTTCTGGCTGTGGCTGTGGCTGTGGCTGTGGCTGTGGCTGTGGCTGTGGCTGTGGCTCTGGCTCCAGCTCCAGCTCCAGCTCCAGCTCCAGCTCCAGCTCCAGCTCCAGCTCCAGCTCCAGCTCCGGCACTCTATCAAGTACTGTTGCAGACTCAGGCTGTGGCTCTAGGCTGTGGCTGCAGCTATGTTTTGCGCTCCGGCCCTGTATCAAGCCCTATTTCTGGCTCTGGCTCTGGCTCTGGCTCTGGCTCTGGCTCTGGCTCTGGCTCTGGCTCTGGCTCTGGCTCTGGCTCTGGCTCTGGCTCTGGCCCTGGCTCTGGCTCTGATTCATGGTCTCCCTCTGACTCTGATTCAGGGTCTCGCTCTGGCTCTGGCACTCTATCAAGGACTGTTTCAGACTCAGGCTGTGGCTGTGGCTCTGCCTCTGTTTCACGCTCAGGCTCTGTTTGAGGCTATGTCTCTGTTTCAGGCTCCAGCACTGTATCAAGTACTGTTGCAGACTCAGGTTGTGGCTCTAGGCTGTGGCTGTGGCTGTTGCTCTGGTTCTGGCTGTGGCTCTTTTTCAGGCTCTGGTTCTGAATGAGGGCTTGGTTATGGCACTGATTCAGGGTCTCGCTCTGTCTCTGGCTGTGTCTCTGTTGCACCTCAAACGGTGGTTTGTTGTTGTTGTTGTTATTTTCTTTCTGGGGTGGGACAAATGTTTAGTTGGGGCGGGGATCATTTTAAGTTTAGCATAATTGTTTCTTGCTTTGTTTTTCTTTTACTATTTTTTTAGGTTATTGTATAGTTTGTATTTTACTTTTTAAGGGGAAAGGGTCAGGGCTGCCTGGGAGGGGGCCTCAGCCAACAGAAGGGCTGGGGAAGGTTCCCTACGGGGGGATGTATTGGAACACCCAATCTCTGTTATCGCGGGTGGGAGGAGCAGTTGCGCTAAGACCAGACCACGTCTTTACCGAAGACCTGGTTCTGACTCTGATTCTGATTCTCTGATTCTGGCTCTCTATCAAGGGCTGTTTCAGACTCAGGCTGTGGCTGTGGCTGTTCCTCTGGTTCTGGCTCTGGCTCTTTCTCAGGCTCTGGTTCTGAATGAGGGCTTGGTTCTGGCACTGATTCAGGGTCTCGCTCTGGCTCTGGCACTCTGTCAAGGACTATTTCAGACTTAGGCTGTGGGTGTGGCTCTGGCTCTGTTTCCATTCTTACAATGGAATGTACACAAAACAATAATCCTTTCTATATAAATTTTCCAATACATTCTGAAAACATAATAAATCATTAATTGTTGTCCACCTCCTTTTAGTTCCTTTATCACTCGAATGCTAGCACGGAGTCAAAAGTATTATTGTATTTTTGAACATATCTTGTATCATATTGCGTCTTTATTTTCCCATAATTAAGATAGCCATGCCACCCAAAACGGGTGTCATGACCTTCTAGATCTAAAATATCCCAATTTTTTAAATAAATACCAATCTTTCAACCAGAGAAGACATGAGGCTTCGTAATATAGCTTCAAATCCGGTAACCCGTAGCCACCTCTTTCTACAGTATCTATTAATATCCCATGCTTTACTCTTGGTCTTTTACCCTTCCACAAAAATTTAGAAATTTCTTTTTGCCACTTGTTGATACCGCTGGTCTTTCCTGTAATTGGAATCGTTTGGAATAGAAAGAGTAGCTTCGGTAAAACTATCATTTTAATTACCGAAATACGGCCCAGGAGTGATAAATTTAACCTTGTCCGTGTCTCCAACTGTCTTTTGATATCTTTCCAACAATTAGTATAATTATCTTCATATAAGTTAATATTCTTTGGTGTTATCCATAATCCTAAATACTTGATTTTGGGGTAGATTTTAATGTGTAATATTTGTTCTAATTCTGCTTTTTCATCTGGCGACATATTTTTAACTAATAGTTTTGTCTTGTTTAAATTCATTTTGAACCCCGCAACTTTACCGTAGCCATATATTATTTCCAACGCCTTTCTTAAACTCTGTTTTGGTTGCTCTGTAGTTATAATTATAAATCGTCAGCAAATGCCCTCATTTTGTAACTTCTATTTCCCAGCATAATCCCTTTTATTTCTTTTTCTTCCCTAATTTGTTTACATAAAACTTCCAATGTTAATATGAAAATTAAGGGGGCTAGTGGGCAACCTTGTCTGACCCCTTTACTGATTTCACACTCCTGTGATAAATTTCCATTGATTGTGATTTTAGCTTTTTGTTTTGATTATATTGCTTCAATCCCTTTTATATACTGTATACCAAAATCCATATGGTGTAATAGACCTTTCATAAATTTCCAGGATACCCTGTCGAAAGCTTTTTCTGCATCTATAGCCATTAAGACTGCCTTCTTTTCTATTCTTAAGTCTAAATACGCTAATAAGTTTATAATGTTTCTAGTGTTGCTATAAATGTGCCTCCCGGGCAAAAAGCCAGCTTGCTCATTGTGTATCATCATCTGGAAGACTTTTTTTGATCTTTCGGCTAAAATATTTGCATATAATTTATACTCGTTATTTAGAAGTGCGATAGGCCTATAGTTGTTAATAAGTAGATTGTCCGTTCCCTGTTTTGGAATTAATGCAATAAGGCTGTCTTTCCAAGAATCCGGCATGGTTCCGTCTTTTAAGATACTTCTTAATGGGTCAGACAGTAAGTCCTCAATTTTTTTATAATATATTGCCGGTAGGCCGTCTGGCCCTGGTGGCTTTCCTATCTTTGCTTCCTTAATTGCTCTTTGAATTGCATACGATGTAATAGGGGCATTCGACAGTTCTTTTTGTTCTTTAGTAAGTTTCGGAAGACAGTTCTGTTCTAAAGGTTCTTTAACTTCTTCTGTTGTTTCATTTCCTTCCTTATAGATTTCTCTAAAGAATTCGAGAAATCGTTTCTCTATTTCTTTAGGGTTGTTTATTATTTTGCCTTCGCACTTAACTCTATTTATAAGCCTTTCTGCCTCTCTCTTCTTTAATTGCCATGCTAATAACCAGGCTCAGGTTCTGTTTCAGGCTGTGTCTCTGTTTCAGGCTCCGGCGCTGTATCAACCACTGTTGCAGACTCAGGCTGTGGCACTATGGCTGTAGCTGTGGCTCTGGTTCTGTTTCAGGCTCTGGCACTGTATCAAGCACTGTTTCAGGCTCAGGCTCAGGCTCAGGCTTCTGCTCTTTATTAGGCTTTGTCTCAGTCTTTGGCTCTAGCACTTATTCTAGCTCTATTTCAGGCTCGGCCTGTGTGTCAGCCTTTGTCTCTGTTTCACGCTGTTTCTCTGTTTCAGGCTCCGACGCTGTTTCAAGCCCTGTATCTGCCTCTGCCTCTGTTTCAGGCTCTGGCACTCTATCAAGCACTGTTTCTGGCTCTGGCTCTCTTTCAGGCTCTGGTTCTGAATTAGGGTTTTGTTCTGGCTCTGGCTGTGTCTCTGGATCTGGCTGTGTCTCTGGCTCTGGCTCTGGCTCTGGCTCCATCTCCATCTCCAGCTCCAGCTCCAGCTTTAGCTCCGGCACTGTATCAAGTACTGTTGCAGACTCAGGCTGTGGCTCTAGGCTGTGGCTGCAGCTATGTTTTGCGCTCCGGCCCTGTATCAAGCCCTATGTCTGGCTCTGGCTCTGGCTCTGGCTCTGGCTCTGGCTCTGGCTCTGGCTCTGGCTCTGGCTCTGGCTCTGGCCCTGATTCATGGTCTCACTCTGACTCTGATTCAGGGTCTCGCTCTGGCTCTGGCTCTGGCTCTGGCTCTGGCTCTGGCTCTGGCTCTGATTCATGGTCTCCCTCTGACTCTGATTCAGGGTCTCGCTCTGGCTCTGGCACTCTATCAAGGACTGTTTCAGACTCAGGCTGTGGCTGTGGCTCTGCCTCTGTTTCACGCTCAGGCTCTGTTTGAGGCTATGTCTCTGTTTCTGGCTCCAGCACTGTATCAAGTACTGTTGCAGACTCAGGTTGTGGCTCTAGGCTGTGGCTGTGGCTGTTGCTCTGGTTCTGGCTGTGGCTCTTTTTCAGGCTCTGGTTCTGAATGAGGGCTTGGTTATGGCACAGATTCAGGGTCTCGCTCTGTCTCTGGCTGTGTCTCGGTTGCACCTTAAACGGTGGTTTGTTGTTGTTGTTGTTATTTTCTTTCTGGGGTGGGACAAATGTTTAGTTGGGGCGGGGATCATTTTAAGTTTAGCATAATTGTTTCTTGCTTTGTTTTTCTTTTACTATTTTTTTAGGTTATTGTATAGTTTGTATTTTGCTTTTTAAGGGGAAAGGGTCAGGGCTGCCTGGGAGGGGGCCTCAGCCAACAGAAGGGCTGGGGCAGGTTCCCTACGGGGGGATGTATTGGAACACCCAATCTCTGTTATCGCGGGTGGGAGGAGCAGTTGCGCTAAGACCAGACCACGTCTTTACCGAAAATCTGGTTCTGACTCTGATTCTGATTCTCTGATTCTGGCTCTCTATCAAGGGCTGTTTCAGACTCAGGCTGTGGCTGTGGCTGTTGCTCTGGTTCTGGCTCTGGCTCTTTCTCAGGCTCTGGTTCTGAATGAGGGCTTGGTTCTGGCACTGATTCAGGGTCTCGCTCTGGCTCTGGCTCTGGCACTCTGTCAAGGACTATTTCAGACTTAGGCTGTGGCTGTGGCTCTGGCTCTGTTTCCATTCTTACAATGGAATGTACACAAAACAATAATCCTTTCTATATAAATTTTCCAATACATTCTGAAAACATAATAAATCCTTAATTGTTGTCCACCTCCTTTTAGTTCCTTTATCACTCGAATGCTAGCACAGAGTCAAAAGTATTTTTGTGTTTTTGAACATATCTTGTATAATATTGCGTCTTTATTTTCCCATAATTAAGATAGCCATGCCACCCAAAACGGGTGTCATGACCTTCTAGATCTAAAATATCCCAATTTTTTTAATAAATACCAATCTTTCAACCAGAGAAGACATGAGGCTTCGTAATATAGCTTCAAATCCGGTAACCCGTAGCCACCTCTTTCTACAGTATCTATTAATATCTCATGCTTTACTCTTGGTCTTTTACCCTTCCACAAAAATTTAGAAATTTCTTTTTGCCACTTGTTGATACCGCTGGTCTTTCCTGTAATTGGAATCGTTTGGAATAGAAAGAGTAGCTTCGGTAAAACTATCATTTTAATTACCGAAATACGGCCCAGGAATGATAAATTTAACCTTGTCCGTGTCTCCAACTGTCATTTGATATCTTTCCAACAATTGGTATAATTATCTTCATATAAGTTAATATTCTTTGGTGTTATCCATAATCCTAAATACTTGATTTTGGGGTAGATTTTAATCTGTAATATTTGTTCTAATTCTGCTTTTTCATCTGGCGACATATTTTTAACTAATAGTTTTGTCTTGTTTAAATTCATTTTGAACCCCGCAACTTTACCGTAGCCATATATTATTTCCAACGCCTTTCTTAAACTCTGTTTTGGTTGCTCCGTAGTTATAATTATAAATCGTCAGCAAATGCCCTCATTTTGTAACTTCTATTTCCCAGCATAAGCCCTTTTATTTCTTTTTCTTCCCTAATTTGTTTACATAAAACTTCCCATGTTAATATGAAAATTAAGGGGGATAGTGGGCAACCTTGTCTGACCCCTTTACAGATTTCACACTCCTGTGATAAATTTCCATTGATTATGATTTTAGCTTTTTGTTTTGATTATATTGCTTCAATCCCTTTTATATACTGTATACCAAAATCCATATGGTGTAATAGACCTTTCATAAATTTCCAGGATACCCTGTCGAAAGCTTTTTCTGCATCTATAGCCATTAAGACTGCCTTCTTTTCTATTCTTAAGTCTAAATGCGCTAATAAGTTTATAATGTTTCTAGTGTTGCTATAAATGTGCCTCCCGGGCAAAAAGCCAGCTTGCTCATTGTGTATCATCATCTGGAAGACTTTTTTTGATCTTTCGGCTAAAATATTTGCATATAATTTATACTCGTTATTTAGAAGTGCGATAGGCCTATAGTTGTTAATAAGTAGATTGTCCGTTCCCTGTTTTGGAATTAATGCAATAAGGCTGTCTTTCCAAGAATCCGGCATGGTTCCGTCTTTTAAGATACTTCTTAATGGGTCAGACAGTAAGTCCTCAATTTTTTTATAATATATTGCCGGTAGGCCGTCTGGCCCTGGTGGCTTTCCTATCTTTGCTTCCTTAATTGCTCTTTGAATTTCGTACGATGTAATAGGGGCATTCGACAGTTCTTTTTGTTTTTTAGTAAGTTTCGGAAGACAGTTCTGTTCTAAATGTTCTTTAACTTCTTCTGTTGTTTCATTTCCTTCCTTATAGATTTCTCTAAAGAATTCGAGAAATCGTTTCTCTATTTCTTTAGGGTTGTTTATTATTTTGCCTTCGCACTTAACTCTATTTATAAGCCTTTCTGCCTCTCTCTTCTTTAATTGCCATGCTAATAACCAGGCTCAGGTTCTGTTTCAGGCTGTGTATCTGTTTCAGGCTCCGGCGCTGTATCAACCACTGTTGCAGACTCAGGCTGTGGCACTATGGCTGTAGCTGTGGCTCTGGTTCTGTTTCAGGCTCTGGCACTGTATCAAGCACTGTTTCAGGCTCAGGCTCAGGCTCAGGCTTCTGCTCTTTATTAGGCTTTGTCTCAGTCTTTGGCTCTAGCACTTATTCTAGCTCTATTTCAGGCTCGGCCTGTGTGTCAGCCTTTGTCTCTGTTTCACGCTGTTTCTCTGTTTCAGGCTCCGACGCTGTTTCAAGCCCTGTATCTGCCTCTGCCTCTGTTTCAGGCTCTGGCACTCTATCAAGCACTGTTTCTGGCTCTGGCTCTCTTTCAGGCTCTGGTTCTGAATTAGGGTTTTGTTCTGGCTCTGGCTGTGTCTCTGGATCTGGCTGTGTCTCTGCTTCAGGCTCCTACGCTGTATCAAGCACTGTATCAGGCTCTGCCTCTCCCTCTGTCCCTGGCTACGTTTAAGCGTCAGGCTCAGTTTCAGACAGTGTCTCTGTTTCAGGATCCAGCACTCTATCAAGCACTATTTCAGACTCAGGCTGTGGCTGTGGATCTCGGCTGTGGCTCTAGGCTCCGTCTGTGGCTCTGGCTGTGGCTCTGGCTCTCTTTCAGGGTCTGGTTCTGAATGAAGATCTGGTTCTGACTCTGATTCAGGGTCTCATGATGGCTCTTCCTCTGCCTCTGACACAGCTATGTTTCAGAGTCTGGCTCTCTTTCAGGCTCTGGTTCTGAATTAGGGTTTTGTTCTGGCTCTGGCTGTGTCTCTGGCTCTGGCTCCAGCTCCAGCTCCAGCTCCGGCACTCTATCAAGTACTGTTGCAGACTCAGGCTGTGGCTCTAGGCTGTGGCTGCAGCTATGTTTTGCGCTCCAGCCCTGTATCAAGCCCTATTTCTGGCTCTGGCTCTGGCTCTGGCTCTGGCTCTGGCTCTGGCTCTGGCTCTGGCTCTGGCTCTGGCTCTGGCTCTGGCTCTGGCTCTGGCTCTGGCTCTGGCTCTGGCTCTGATTCATGGTCTCCCTCTGACTCTGATTCAGGGTCTCGCTCTGGCTCTGGCACTCTATCAAGGACTGTTTCAGACTCAGGCTGTGGCTGTGGCTGTGGCTCTGCCTCTGCCTCTGTTTCACGCTCAGGCTCTGTTTGAGGCTATGTCTCTGTTTCAGGCTCCAGCACTGTATCAAGTACTGTTGCAGACTCAGGTTGTGGCTCTAGGCTGTGGCTGCGGCTGTTGCTCTGGTTCTGGCTGTGGCTCTTTTTCAGGCTCTGGTTCTGAATGAGGGCTTGGTTATGGCACTGATTCAGGGTCTCGCTCTGTCTCTGGCTGTGTCTCTGTTGCACCTCAAACGGTGGTTTGTTGTTGTTGTTGTTATTTTCTTTCTGGGGTGGGACAAATGTTTAGTTGGGGCGGGGATCATTTTAAGTTTAGCATAATTGTTTCTTGCTTTGTTTTTCTTTTACTATTTTTTTAGGTTATTGTATAGTTTGTATTTTGCTTTTTAAGGGGAAAGGGTCAGGGCTGCCTGGGAGGGGGCCTCAGCCAACAGAAGGGCTGGGGAAGGTTCCCTACGGGGGGATGTATTGGAACACCCAATCTCTGTTATCGCGGGTGGGAGGAGCAGTTGCGCTAAGACCAGACCACGTCTTTACCGAAGATCTGGTTCTGACTCTGATTCTGATTCTCTGATTCTGGCTCTCTATCAAGGGCTGTTTCAGACTCAGGCTGTGGCTGTGGCTGTTGCTCTGGTTCTGGCTCTGGCTCTTTCTCAGGCTCTGGTTCTGAATGAGGGCTTGGTTCTGGCACTGATTCAGGGTCTCGCTCTGGCTCTGGCTCTGGCACTCTGTCAAGGACTATTTCAGACTTAGGCTGTGGCTGTGGCTCTGGCTCTGTTTCCATTCTTACAATGGAATGTACACAAAACAATAATCCTTTCTATATAAATTTTCCAATACATTCTGAAAACATAATAAATCCTTAATTGTTGTCCACCTCCTTTTAGTTCCTTTATCACTCGAATGCTAGCACGGAGTCAAAACTGTTATTGTATTTTTGAACATATCTTGTATCATATTGCGTCTTTATTTTCCCATAATTAAGATAGCCATGCCACCCAAAACGGGTGTCATGACCTTCTAGATCTAAAATATCCCAATTTTTTTAATAAATACCAATCTTTCAACCAGAGAAGACATGAGGCTTCGTAATATAGCTTCAAATCCGGTAACCCGTAGCCACCTCTTTCTACAGTATCTATTAATATCTCATGCTTTACTCTTGGTCTTTTACCCTTCCACAAAAATTTATAAATTTCTTTTTGCCACTTGTTGATACCGCTGGTCTTTCCTGTAATTGGAATCGTTTGGAATAGAAAGAGTAGCTTCGGTAAAACTATCATTTTAATTACCGAAATACGGCCCAGGAATGATAAATTTAACCTTGTCCGTGTCTCCAACTGTCTTTTGATATCTTTCCAACAATTGGTATAGTTATCTTCATATAAGTTAATATTCTTTGGTGTTATCCATAATCCTAAATACTTGATTTTGGGGTAGATTTTAATGTGTAATATTTGTTCTAATTCTGCTTTTTCATCTGGCGACATATTTTTAACTAATAGTTTTGTCTTGTTTAAATTCATTTTGAACCCCGCAACTTTACCGTAGCCATATATTATTTCCAACGCCTTTCTTAAACTCTGTTTTGGTTGCTCCGTAGTTATAATTATAAATCGTCAGCAAATGCCCTCATTTTGTAACTTCTATTTCCCAGCATAATCCCTTTTATTTCTTTTTCTTCCCTAATTTGTTTACATAAAACTTCCAATGTTAATATGAAAATTAAGGGGGCTAGTGGGCAACCTTGTCTGACCCCTTTACAGATTTCACACTCCTGTGATAAATTTCCATTGATTATGATTTTAGCTTTTTGTTTTGATTATATTGCTTCAATCCCTTTTATATACTGTATACCAAAATCCATATGGTGTAATAGACCTTTCATAAATTTCCAGGATACCCTGTCGAAAGCTTTTTCTGCATCTATAGCCATTAAGACTGCCTTCTTTTCTATTCTTAAGTCTAAATACGCTAATAAGTTTATAATGTTTCTAGTGTTGCTATAAATGTGCCTCCCGGGCAAAAAGCCAGCTTGCTCATTGTGTATCATCATCTGGAAAAATTTTTTTGATCTTTCGGCTAAAATATTTGCATATAATTTATACTCGTTATTTAGAAGTGCGATAGGCCTATAGTTGTTAATAAGTAGATTGTCCGTTCCCTGTTTTGGAATTAATGCAATAAGGCTGTCTTTCCAAGAATCCGGCATGGTTCCGTCTTTTAAGATACTTCTTAATGGGTCAGACAGTAAGTCCTCAATTTTTTTATAATATATTGCCGGTAGGCCGTCTGGCCCTGGTGGCTTTCCTATCTTTGCTTCCTGAATTGCTCTTTGAATTTCGTACGATGTAATAGGGGCATTCGAAAGTTCTTTTTGTTCTTTAGTAAGTTTCGGAAGACAGTTCTGTTCTAAAGGTTCTTTAACTTCTTCTGTTGTTTCATTTCCTTCCTTATAGATTTCTCTAAAGAATTCGAGAAATCGTTTCTCTATTTCTTTAGGGTTGTTTATTATTTTGCCTTCGCACTTAACTCTATTTATAAGCCTTTCTGCCTCTCTCTTCTTTAATTGCCATGCTAATAACCAGGCTCAGGTTCTGTTTCAGGCTGTGTATCTGTTTCAGGCTCCGGCGCTGTATCAACCACTGTTGCAGACTCAGGCTGTGGCACTATGGCTGTAGCTGTGGCTCTGGTTCTGTTTCAGGCTCTGGCACTGTATCAAGCACTGTTTCTGGCTCTGGCTCTCTTTCAGGCTCTGGTTCTGAATTAGGGTTTTGTTCTGGCTCTGGCTGTGTCTCTGGATCTGGCTGTGTCTCTGCTTCAGGCTCCTATGCTGTATCAAGCACTGTATCAGGCTCTGCCTCTCCCTCTTCCCCTGGCTACGTTTAAGCGTCAGGCTCAGTTTCAGACAGTGTCTCTGTTTCAGGATCCAGCACTCTATCAAGCACTATTTCAGACTCAGGCTGTGGATGTGGATCTCGGCTGTGGCTCTAGGCTCCGTCTGTGGCTCTGTCTGTGGCTCTGGCTCTCTTTCAGGGTCTGGTTCTGAATGAAGATCTGGTTCTGACTCTGATTCAGGGTCTCATGATGGCTCTTCCTCTGCCTCTGACCCAGCTATGTTTCAGCGTCTGGCTCTCTTTCAGGCTCTGGTTCTGAATTAGGGTTTTGTTCTGGCTGTGGCTGTGGCTGTGGCTGTGGCTGTGGCTGTGGCTGTGGCTGTGGCTCTGGCTCCAGCTCCAGCTCCAGCTCCAGCTCCAGCTCCAGCTCCAGCTCCAGCTCCAGCTCCAGCTCCAGCTCCGGCACTCTATCAAGTACTGTTGCAGACTCAGGCTGTGGCTCTAGGCTGTGGCTGCAGCTATGTTTTGCGCTCCGGCCCTGTATCAAGCCCTATTTCTGGCTCTGGCTCTGGCTCTGGCTCTGGCTCTGGCTCTGGCTCTGGCTCTGGCTCTGGCTCTGGCTCTGGCCCTGGCTCTGGCTCTGGCTCTGATTCATGGTCTCCCTCTGACTCTGATTCAGGGTCTCGCTCTGGCTCTGGCACTCTATCAAGGACTGTTTCAGACTCAGGCTGTGGCTGTGGCTCTGCCTCTGTTTCACGCTCAGGCTCTGTTTGAGGCTATGTCTCTGTTTCAGGCTCCAGCACTGTATCAAGTACTGTTGCAGACTCAGGTTGTGGCTCTAGGCTGTGGCTGTGGCTGTTGCTCTGGTTCTGGCTGTGGCTCTTTTTCAGGCTCTGGTTCTGAATGAGGGCTTGGTTATGGCACTGATTCAGGGTCTCGCTCTGTCTCTGGCTGTGTCTCTGTTGCACCTCAAACGGTGGTTTGTTGTTGTTGTTGTTATTTTCTTTCTGGGGTGGGACAAATGTTTAGTTGGGGCGGGGATCATTTTAAGTTTAGCATAATTGTTTCTTGCTTTGTTTTTCTTTTACTATTTTTTTAGGTTATTGTATAGTTTGTATTTTACTTTTTAAGGGGAAAGGGTCAGGGCTGCCTGGGAGGGGGCCTCAGCCAACAGAAGGGCTGGGGAAGGTTCCCTACGGGGGGATGTATTGGAACACCCAATCTCTGTTATCGCGGGTGGGAGGAGCAGTTGCGCTAAGACCAGACCACGTCTTTACCGAAGACCTGGTTCTGACTCTGATTCTGATTCTCTGATTCTGGCTCTCTATCAAGGGCTGTTTCAGACTCAGGCTGTGGCTGTGGCTGTTGCTCTGGTTCTGGCTCTGGCTCTTTCTCAGGCTCTGGTTCTGAATGAGGGCTTGGTTCTGGCACTGATTCAGGGTCTCGCTCTGGCTCTGGCACTCTGTCAAGGACTATTTCAGACTTAGGCTGTGGGTGTGGCTCTGGCTCTGTTTCCATTCTTACAATGGAATGTACACAAAACAATAATCCTTTCTATATAAATTTTCCAATACATTCTGAAAACATAATAAATCATTAATTGTTGTCCACCTCCTTTTAGTTCCTTTATCACTCGAATGCTAGCACGGAGTCAAAAGTATTATTGTATTTTTGAACATATCTTGTATCATATTGCGTCTTTATTTTCCCATAATTAAGATAGCCATGCCACCCAAAACGGGTGTCATGACCTTCTAGATCTAAAATATCCCAATTTTTTAAATAAATACCAATCTTTCAACCAGAGAAGACATGAGGCTTCGTAATATAGCTTCAAATCCGGTAACCCGTAGCCACCTCTTTCTACAGTATCTATTAATATCCCATGCTTTACTCTTGGTCTTTTACCCTTCCACAAAAATTTAGAAATTTCTTTTTGCCACTTGTTGATACCGCTGGTCTTTCCTGTAATTGGAATCGTTTGGAATAGAAAGAGTAGCTTCGGTAAAACTATCATTTTAATTACCGAAATACGGCCCAGGAGTGATAAATTTAACCTTGTCCGTGTCTCCAACTGTCTTTTGATATCTTTCCAACAATTAGTATAATTATCTTCATATAAGTTAATATTCTTTGGTGTTATCCATAATCCTAAATACTTGATTTTGGGGTAGATTTTAATGTGTAATATTTGTTCTAATTCTGCTTTTTCATCTGGCGACATATTTTTAACTAATAGTTTTGTCTTGTTTAAATTCATTTTGAACCCCGCAACTTTACCGTAGCCATATATTATTTCCAACGCCTTTCTTAAACTCTGTTTTGGTTGCTCTGTAGTTATAATTATAAATCGTCAGCAAATGCCCTCATTTTGTAACTTCTATTTCCCAGCATAATCCCTTTTATTTCTTTTTCTTCCCTAATTTGTTTACATAAAACTTCCAATGTTAATATGAAAATTAAGGGGGCTAGTGGGCAACCTTGTCTGACCCCTTTACTGATTTCACACTCCTGTGATAAATTTCCATTGATTGTGATTTTAGCTTTTTGTTTTGATTATATTGCTTCAATCCCTTTTATATACTGTATACCAAAATCCATATGGTGTAATAGACCTTTCATAAATTTCCAGGATACCCTGTCGAAAGCTTTTTCTGCATCTATAGCCATTAAGACTGCCTTCTTTTCTATTCTTAAGTCTAAATACGCTAATAAGTTTATAATGTTTCTAGTGTTGCTATAAATGTGCCTCCCGGGCAAAAAGCCAGCTTGCTCATTGTGTATCATCATCTGGAAGACTTTTTTTGATCTTTCGGCTAAAATATTTGCATATAATTTATACTCGTTATTTAGAAGTGCGATAGGCCTATAGTTGTTAATAAGTAGATTGTCCGTTCCCTGTTTTGGAATTAATGCAATAAGGCTGTCTTTCCAAGAATCCGGCATGGTTCCGTCTTTTAAGATACTTCTTAATGGGTCAGACAGTAAGTCCTCAATTTTTTTATAATATATTGCCGGTAGGCCGTCTGGCCCTGGTGGCTTTCCTATCTTTGCTTCCTTAATTGCTCTTTGAATTGCATACGATGTAATAGGGGCATTCGACAGTTCTTTTTGTTCTTTAGTAAGTTTCGGAAGACAGTTCTGTTCTAAAGGTTCTTTAACTTCTTCTGTTGTTTCATTTCCTTCCTTATAGATTTCTCTAAAGAATTCGAGAAATCGTTTCTCTATTTCTTTAGGGTTGTTTATTATTTTGCCTTCGCACTTAACTCTATTTATAAGCCTTTCTGCCTCTCTCTTCTTTAATTGCCATGCTAATAACCAGGCTCAGGTTCTGTTTCAGGCTGTGTCTCTGTTTCAGGCTCCGGCGCTGTATCAACCACTGTTGCAGACTCAGGCTGTGGCACTATGGCTGTAGCTGTGGCTCTGGTTCTGTTTCAGGCTCTGGCACTGTATCAAGCACTGTTTCAGGCTCAGGCTCAGGCTCAGGCTTCTGCTCTTTATTAGGCTTTGTCTCAGTCTTTGGCTCTAGCACTTATTCTAGCTCTATTTCAGGCTCGGCCTGTGTGTCAGCCTTTGTCTCTGTTTCACGCTGTTTCTCTGTTTCAGGCTCCGACGCTGTTTCAAGCCCTGTATCTGCCTCTGCCTCTGTTTCAGGCTCTGGCACTCTATCAAGCACTGTTTCTGGCTCTGGCTCTCTTTCAGGCTCTGGTTCTGAATTAGGGTTTTGTTCTGGCTCTGGCTGTGTCTCTGGATCTGGCTGTGTCTCTGGCTCTGGCTCTGGCTCTGGCTCCATCTCCATCTCCAGCTCCAGCTCCAGCTTTAGCTCCGGCACTGTATCAAGTACTGTTGCAGACTCAGGCTGTGGCTCTAGGCTGTGGCTGCAGCTATGTTTTGCGCTCCGGCCCTGTATCAAGCCCTATGTCTGGCTCTGGCTCTGGCTCTGGCTCTGGCTCTGGCTCTGGCTCTGGCTCTGGCTCTGATTCATGGTCTCACTCTGACTCTGATTCAGGGTCTCGCTCTGGCTCTGGCTCTGGCTCTGGCTCTGGCTCTGGCTCTGGCTCTGATTCATGGTCTCCCTCTGACTCTGATTCAGGGTCTCGCTCTGGCTCTGGCACTCTATCAAGGACTGTTTCAGACTCAGGCTGTGGCTGTGGCTCTGCCTCTGTTTCACGCTCAGGCTCTGTTTGAGGCTATGTCTCTGTTTCTGGCTCCAGCACTGTATCAAGTACTGTTGCAGACTCAGGTTGTGGCTCTAGGCTGTGGCTGTGGCTGTTGCTCTGGTTCTGGCTGTGGCTCTTTTTCAGGCTCTGGTTCTGAATGAGGGCTTGGTTATGGCACAGATTCAGGGTCTCGCTCTGTCTCTGGCTGTGTCTCTGTTGCACCTCAAACGGTGGTTTGTTGTTGTTGTTGTTATTTTCTTTCTGGGGTGGGACAAATGTTTAGTTGGGGCGGGGATCATTTTAAGTTTAGCATAATTGTTTCTTGCTTTGTTTTTCTTTTACTATTTTTTTAGGTTATTGTATAGTTTGTATTTTGCTTTTTAAGGGGAAAGGGTCAGGGCTGCCTGGGAGGGGGCCTCAGCCAACAGAAGGGCTGGGGCAGGTTCCCTACGGGGGGATGTATTGGAACACCCAATCTCTGTTATCGCGGGTGGGAGGAGCAGTTGCGCTAAGACCAGACCACGTCTTTACCGAAAATCTGGTTCTGACTCTGATTCTGATTCTCTGATTCTGGCTCTCTATCAAGGGCTGTTTCAGACTCAGGCTGTGGCTGTGGCTGTTGCTCTGGTTCTGGCTCTGGCTCTTTCTCAGGCTCTGGTTCTGAATGAGGGCTTGGTTCTGGCACTGATTCAGGGTCTCGCTCTGGCTCTGGCTCTGGCACTCTGTCAAGGACTATTTCAGACTTAGGCTGTGGCTGTGGCTCTGGCTCTGTTTCCATTCTTACAATGGAATGTAGACAAAACAATAATCCTTTCTATATAAATTTTCCAATACATTCTGAAAACATAATAAATCCTTAATTGTTGTCCACCTCCTTTTAGTTCCTTTATCACTCGAATGCTAGCACAGAGTCAAAAGTATTTTTGTGTTTTTGAACATATCTTGTATAATATTGCGTCTTTATTTTCCCATAATTAAGATAGCCATGCCACCCAAAACGGGTGTCATGACCTTCTAGATCTAAAATATCCCAATTTTTTTAATAAATACCAATCTTTCAACCAGAGAAGACATGAGGCTTCGTAATATAGCTTCAAATCCGGTAACCCGTAGCCACCTCTTTCTACAGTATCTATTAATATCTCATGCTTTACTCTTGGTCTTTTACCCTTCCACAAAAATTTAGAAATTTCTTTTTGCCACTTGTTGATACCGCTGGTCTTTCCTGTAATTGGAATCGTTTGGAATAGAAAGAGTAGCTTCGGTAAAACTATCATTTTAATTACCGAAATACGGCCCAGGAATGATAAATTTAACCTTGTCCGTGTCTCCAACTGTCATTTGATATCTTTCCAACAATTGGTATAATTATCTTCATATAAGTTAATATTCTTTGGTGTTATCCATAATCCTAAATACTTGATTTTGGGGTAGATTTTAATGTGTAATATTTGTTCTAATTCTGCTTTTTCATCTGGCGACATATTTTTAACTAATAGTTTTGTCTTGTTTAAATTCATTTTGAACCCCGCAACTTTACCGTAGCCATATATTATTTCCAACGCCTTTCTTAAACTCTGTTTTGGTTGCTCCGTAGTTATAATTATAAATCGTCAGCAAATGCCCTCATTTTGTAACTTCTATTTCCCAGCATAAGCCCTTTTATTTCTTTTTCTTCCCTAATTTGTTTACATAAAACTTCCCATGTTAATATGAAAATTAAGGGGGATAGTGGGCAACCTTGTCTGACCCCTTTACAGATTTCACACTCCTGTGATAAATTTCCATTGATTATGATTTTAGCTTTTTGTTTTGATTATATTGCTTCAATCCCTTTTATATACTGTATACCAAAATCCATATGGTGTAATAGACCTTTCATAAATTTCCAGGATACCCTGTCGAAAGCTTTTTCTGCATCTATAGCCATTAAGACTGCCTTCTTTTCTATTCTTAAGTCTAAATGCGCTAATAAGTTTATAATGTTTCTAGTGTTGCTATAAATGTGCCTCCCGGGCAAAAAGCCAGCTTGCTCATTGTGTATCATCATCTGGAAGACTTTTTTTGATCTTTCGGCTAAAATATTTGCATATAATTTATACTCGTTATTTAGAAGTGCGATAGGCCTATAGTTGTTAATAAGTAGATTGTCCGTTCCCTGTTTTGGAATTAATGCAATAAGGCTGTCTTTCCAAGAATCCGGCATGGTTCCGTCTTTTAAGATACTTCTTAATGGGTCAGACAGTAAGTCCTCAATTTTTTTATAATATATTGCCGGTAGGCCGTCTGGCCCTGGTGGCTTTCCTATCTTTGCTTCCTTAATTGCTCTTTGAATTTCGTACGATGTAATAGGGGCATTCGACAGTTCTTTTTGTTTTTTAGTAAGTTTCGGAAGACAGTTCTGTTCTAAATGTTCTTTAACTTCTTCTGTTGTTTCATTTCCTTCCTTATAGATTTCTCTAAAGAATTCGAGAAATCGTTTCTCTATTTCTTTAGGGTTGTTTATTATTTTGCCTTCGCACTTAACTCTATTTATAAGCCTTTCTGCCTCTCTCTTCTTTAATTGCCATGCTAATAACCAGGCTCAGGTTCTGTTTCAGGCTGTGTATCTGTTTCAGGCTCCGGCGCTGTATCAACCACTGTTGCAGACTCAGGCTGTGGCACTATGGCTGTAGCTGTGGCTCTGGTTCTGTTTCAGGCTCTGGCACTGTATCAAGCACTGTTTCAGGCTCAGGCTCAGGCTCAGGCTTCTGCTCTTTATTAGGCTTTGTCTCAGTCTTTGGCTCTAGCACTTATTCTAGCTCTATTTCAGGCTCGGCCTGTGTGTCAGCCTTTGTCTCTGTTTCACGCTGTTTCTCTGTTTCAGGCTCCGACGCTGTTTCAAGCCCTGTATCTGCCTCTGCCTCTGTTTCAGGCTCTGGCACTCTATCAAGCACTGTTTCTGGCTCTGGCTCTCTTTCAGGCTCTGGTTCTGAATTAGGGTTTTGTTCTGGCTCTGGCTGTGTCTCTGGATCTGGCTGTGTCTCTGCTTCAGGCTCCTACGCTGTATCAAGCACTGTATCAGGCTCTGCCTCTCCCTCTGTCCCTGGCTACGTTTAAGCGTCAGGCTCAGTTTCAGACAGTGTCTCTGTTTCAGGATCCAGCACTCTATCAAGCACTATTTCAGACTCAGGCTGTGGCTGTGGATCTCGGCTGTGGCTCTAGGCTCCGTCTGTGGCTCTGGCTGTGGCTCTGGCTCTCTTTCAGGGTCTGGTTCTGAATGAAGATCTGGTTCTGACTCTGATTCAGGGTCTCATGATGGCTCTTCCTCTGCCTCTGACACAGCTATGTTTCAGAGTCTGGCTCTCTTTCAGGCTCTGGTTCTGAATTAGGGTTTTGTTCTGGCTCTGGCTGTGTCTCTGGCTCTGGCTCCAGCTCCAGCTCCAGCTCCGGCACTCTATCAAGTACTGTTGCAGACTCAGGCTGTGGCTCTAGGCTGTGGCTGCAGCTATGTTTTGCGCTCCAGCCCTGTATCAAGCCCTATTTCTGGCTCTGGCTCTGGCTCTGGCTCTGGCTCTGGCTCTGGCTCTGGCTCTGGCTCTGGCTCTGGCTCTGGCTCTGGCTCTGGCTCTGGCTCTGGCTCTGATTCATGGTCTCCCTCTGACTCTGATTCAGGGTCTCGCTCTGGCTCTGGCACTCTATCAAGGACTGTTTCAGACTCAGGCTGTGGCTGTGGCTGTGGCTCTGCCTCTGCCTCTGTTTCACGCTCAGGCTCTGTTTGAGGCTATGTCTCTGTTTCAGGCTCCAGCACTGTATCAAGTACTGTTGCAGACTCAGGTTGTGGCTCTAGGCTGTGGCTGCGGCTGTTGCTCTGGTTCTGGCTGTGGCTCTTTTTCAGGCTCTGGTTCTGAATGAGGGCTTGGTTATGGCACTGATTCAGGGTCTCGCTCTGTCTCTGGCTGTGTCTCTGTTGCACCTCAAACGGTGGTTTGTTGTTGTTGTTGTTATTTTCTTTCTGGGGTGGGACAAATGTTTAGTTGGGGCGGGGATCATTTTAAGTTTAGCATAATTGTTTCTTGCTTTGTTTTTCTTTTACTATTTTTTTAGGTTATTGTATAGTTTGTATTTTGCTTTTTAAGGGGAAAGGGTCAGGGCTGCCTGGGAGGGGGCCTCAGCCAACAGAAGGGCTGGGGAAGGTTCCCTACGGGGGGATGTATTGGAACACCCAATCTCTGTTATCGCGGGTGGGAGGAGCAGTTGCGCTAAGACCAGACCACGTCTTTACCGAAGATCTGGTTCTGACTCTGATTCTGATTCTCTGATTCTGGCTCTCTATCAAGGGCTGTTTCAGACTCAGGCTGTGGCTGTGGCTGTTGCTCTGGTTCTGGCTCTGGCTCTTTCTCAGGCTCTGGTTCTGAATGAGGGCTTGGTTCTGGCACTGATTCAGGGTCTCGCTCTGGCTCTGGCTCTGGCACTCTGTCAAGGACTATTTCAGACTTAGGCTGTGGCTGTGGCTCTGGCTCTGTTTCCATTCTTACAATGGAATGTACACAAAACAATAATCCTTTCTATATAAATTTTCCAATACATTCTGAAAACATAATAAATCCTTAATTGTTGTCCACCTCCTTTTAGTTCCTTTATCACTCGAATGCTAGCACGGAGTCAAAACTGTTATTGTATTTTTGAACATATCTTGTATCATATTGCGTCTTTATTTTCCCATAATTAAGATAGCCATGCCACCCAAAACGGGTGTCATGACCTTCTAGATCTAAAATATCCCAATTTTTTTAATAAATACCAATCTTTCAACCAGAGAAGACATGAGGCTTCGTAATATAGCTTCAAATCCGGTAACCCGTAGCCACCTCTTTCTACAGTATCTATTAATATCTCATGCTTTACTCTTGGTCTTTTACCCTTCCACAAAAATTTATAAATTTCTTTTTGCCACTTGTTGATACCGCTGGTCTTTCCTGTAATTGGAATCGTTTGGAATAGAAAGAGTAGCTTCGGTAAAACTATCATTTTAATTACCGAAATACGGCCCAGGAATGATAAATTTAACCTTGTCCGTGTCTCCAACTGTCTTTTGATATCTTTCCAACAATTGGTATAGTTATCTTCATATAAGTTAATATTCTTTGGTGTTATCCATAATCCTAAATACTTGATTTTGGGGTAGATTTTAATGTGTAATATTTGTTCTAATTCTGCTTTTTCATCTGGCGACATATTTTTAACTAATAGTTTTGTCTTGTTTAAATTCATTTTGAACCCCGCAACTTTACCGTAGCCATATATTATTTCCAACGCCTTTCTTAAACTCTGTTTTGGTTGCTCCGTAGTTATAATTATAAATCGTCAGCAAATGCCCTCATTTTGTAACTTCTATTTCCCAGCATAATCCCTTTTATTTCTTTTTCTTCCCTAATTTGTTTACATAAAACTTCCAATGTTAATATGAAAATTAAGGGGGCTAGTGGGCAACCTTGTCTGACCCCTTTACAGATTTCACACTCCTGTGATAAATTTCCATTGATTATGATTTTAGCTTTTTGTTTTGATTATATTGCTTCAATCCCTTTTATATACTGTATACCAAAATCCATATGGTGTAATAGACCTTTCATAAATTTCCAGGATACCCTGTCGAAAGCTTTTTCTGCATCTATAGCCATTAAGACTGCCTTCTTTTCTATTCTTAAGTCTAAATACGCTAATAAGTTTATAATGTTTCTAGTGTTGCTATAAATGTGCCTCCCGGGCAAAAAGCCAGCTTGCTCATTGTGTATCATCATCTGGAAGACTTTTTTTGATCTTTCGGCTAAAATATTTGCATATAATTTATACTCGTTATTTAGAAGTGCGATAGGCCTATAGTTGTTAATAAGTAGATTGTCCGTTCCCTGTTTTGGAATTAATGCAATAAGGCTGTCTTTCCAAGAATCCGGCATGGTTCCGTCTTTTAAGATACTTCTTAATGGGTCAGACAGTAAGTCCTCAATTTTTTTATAATATATTGCCGGTAGGCCGTCTGGCCCTGGTGGCTTTCCTATCTTTGCTTCCTGAATTGCTCTTTGAATTTCGTACGATGTAATAGGGGCATTCGAAAGTTCTTTTTGTTCTTTAGTAAGTTTCGGAAGACAGTTCTGTTCTAAAGGTTCTTTAACTTCTTCTGTTGTTTCATTTCCTTCCTTATAGATTTCTCTAAAGAATTCGAGAAATCGTTTCTCTATTTCTTTAGGGTTGTTTATTATTTTGCCTTCGCACTTAACTCTATTTATAAGCCTTTCTGCCTCTCTCTTCTTTAATTGCCATGCTAATAACCAGGCTCAGGTTCTGTTTCAGGCTGTGTATCTGTTTCAGGCTCCGGCGCTGTATCAACCACTGTTGCAGACTCAGGCTGTGGCACTATGGCTGTAGCTGTGGCTCTGGTTCTGTTTCAGGCTCTGGCACTGTATCAAGCACTGTTTCTGGCTCTGGCTCTCTTTCAGGCTCTGGTTCTGAATTAGGGTTTTGTTCTGGCTCTGGCTGTGTCTCTGGATCTGGCTGTGTCTCTGCTTCAGGCTCCTACGCTGTATCAAGCACTGTATCAGGCTCTGCCTCTCCCTCTGTCCCTGGCTACGTTTAAGCGTCAGGCTCAGTTTCAGACAGTGTCTCTGTTTCAGGATCCAGCACTCTATCAAGCACTATTTCAGACTCAGGCTGTGGCTGTGGATCTCGGCTGTGGCTCTAGGCTCCGTCTGTGGCTCTGTCTGTGGCTCTGGCTCTCTTTCAGGGTCTGGTTCTGAATGAAGATCTGGTTCTGACTCTGATTCAGGGTCTCATGATGGCTCTTCCTCTGCCTCTGACACAGCTATGTTTCAGAGTCTGGCTCTCTTTCAGGCTCTGGTTCTGAATTAGGGTTTTGTTCTGGCTCTGGCTGTGTCTCTGGATCTGGCTGTGTCTCTGGCTCTGGCTCTGGCTCTGGCTCCATCTCCATCTCCAGCTCCAGCTCCAGCTTTAGCTCCGGCACTGTATCAAGTACTGTTGCAGACTCAGGCTGTGGCTCTAGGCTGTGGCTGCAGCTATGTTTTGCGCTCCGGCCCTGTATCAAGCCCTATGTCTGGCTCTGGCTCTGGCTCTGGCTCTGGCTCTGGCTCTGGCTCTGGCTCTGGCTCTGGCTCTGATTCATGGTCTCACTCTGACTCTGATTCAGGGTCTCGCTCTGGCTCTGGCTCTGGCTCTGGCTCTGGCTCTGGCTCTGGCTCTGATTCATGGTCTCCCTCTGACTCTGATTCAGGGTCTCGCTCTGGCTCTGGCACTCTATCAAGGACTGTTTCAGACTCAGGCTGTGGCTGTGGCTCTGCCTCTGTTTCACGCTCAGGCTCTGTTTGAGGCTATGTCTCTGTTTCTGGCTCCAGCACTGTATCAAGTACTGTTGCAGACTCAGGTTGTGGCTCTAGGCTGTGGCTGTGGCTGTTGCTCTGGTTCTGGCTGTGGCTCTTTTTCAGGCTCTGGTTCTGAATGAGGGCTTGGTTATGGCACAGATTCAGGGTCTCGCTCTGTCTCTGGCTGTGTCTCGGTTGCACCTTAAACGGTGGTTTGTTGTTGTTGTTGTTATTTTCTTTCTGGGGTGGGACAAATGTTTAGTTGGGGCGGGGATCATTTTAAGTTTAGCATAATTGTTTCTTGCTTTGTTTTTCTTTTACTATTTTTTTAGGTTATTGTATAGTTTGTATTTTGCTTTTTAAGGGGAAAGGGTCAGGGCTGCCTGGGAGGGGGCCTCAGCCAACAGAAGGGCTGGGGCAGGTTCCCTACGGGGGGATGTATTGGAACACCCAATCTCTGTTATCGCGGGTGGGAGGAGCAGTTGCGCTAAGACCAGACCACGTCTTTACCGAAAATCTGGTTCTGACTCTGATTCTGATTCTCTGATTCTGGCTCTCTATCAAGGGCTGTTTCAGACTCAGGCTGTGGCTGTGGCTGTTGCTCTGGTTCTGGCTCTGGCTCTTTCTCAGGCTCTGGTTCTGAATGAGGGCTTGGTTCTGGCACTGATTCAGGGTCTCGCTCTGGCTCTGGCTCTGGCACTCTGTCAAGGACTATTTCAGACTTAGGCTGTGGCTGTGGCTCTGGCTCTGTTTCCATTCTTACAATGGAATGTAGACAAAACAATAATCCTTTCTATATAAATTTTCCAATACATTCTGAAAACATAATAAATCCTTAATTGTTGTCCACCTCCTTTTAGTTCCTTTATCACTCGAATGCTAGCACAGAGTCAAAAGTATTTTTGTGTTTTTGAACATATCTTGTATAATATTGCGTCTTTATTTTCCCATAATTAAGATAGCCATGCCACCCAAAACGGGTGTCATGACCTTCTAGATCTAAAATATCCCAATTTTTTTAATAAATACCAATCTTTCAACCAGAGAAGACATGAGGCTTCGTAATATAGCTTCAAATCCGGTAACCCGTAGCCACCTCTTTCTACAGTATCTATTAATATCTCATGCTTTACTCTTGGTCTTTTACCCTTCCACAAAAATTTAGAAATTTCTTTTTGCCACTTGTTGATACCGCTGGTCTTTCCTGTAATTGGAATCGTTTGGAATAGAAAGAGTAGCTTCGGTAAAACTATCATTTTAATTACCGAAATACGGCCCAGGAATGATAAATTTAACCTTGTCCGTGTCTCCAACTGTCATTTGATATCTTTCCAACAATTGGTATAATTATCTTCATATAAGTTAATATTCTTTGGTGTTATCCATAATCCTAAATACTTGATTTTGGGGTAGATTTTAATGTGTAATATTTGTTCTAATTCTGCTTTTTCATCTGGCGACATATTTTTAACTAATAGTTTTGTCTTGTTTAAATTCATTTTGAACCCCGCAACTTTACCGTAGCCATATATTATTTCCAACGCCTTTCTTAAACTCTGTTTTGGTTGCTCCGTAGTTATAATTATAAATCGTCAGCAAATGCCCTCATTTTGTAACTTCTATTTCCCAGCATAAGCCCTTTTATTTCTTTTTCTTCCCTAATTTGTTTACATAAAACTTCCCATGTTAATATGAAAATTAAGGGGGATAGTGGGCAACCTTGTCTGACCCCTTTACAGATTTCACACTCCTGTGATAAATTTCCATTGATTATGATTTTAGCTTTTTGTTTTGATTATATTGCTTCAATCCCTTTTATATACTGTATACCAAAATCCATATGGTGTAATAGACCTTTCATAAATTTCCAGGATACCCTGTCGAAAGCTTTTTCTGCATCTATAGCCATTAAGACTGCCTTCTTTTCTATTCTTAAGTCTAAATGCGCTAATAAGTTTATAATGTTTCTAGTGTTGCTATAAATGTGCCTCCCGGGCAAAAAGCCAGCTTGCTCATTGTGTATCATCATCTGGAAGACTTTTTTTGATCTTTCGGCTAAAATATTTGCATATAATTTATACTCGTTATTTAGAAGTGCGATAGGCCTATAGTTGTTAATAAGTAGATTGTCCGTTCCCTGTTTTGGAATTAATGCAATAAGGCTGTCTTTCCAAGAATCCGGCATGGTTCCGTCTTTTAAGATACTTCTTAATGGGTCAGACAGTAAGTCCTCAATTTTTTTATAATATATTGCCGGTAGGCCGTCTGGCCCTGGTGGCTTTCCTATCTTTGCTTCCTTAATTGCTCTTTGAATTTCGTACGATGTAATAGGGGCATTCGACAGTTCTTTTTGTTTTTTAGTAAGTTTCGGAAGACAGTTCTGTTCTAAATGTTCTTTAACTTCTTCTGTTGTTTCATTTCCTTCCTTATAGATTTCTCTAAAGAATTCGAGAAATCGTTTCTCTATTTCTTTAGGGTTGTTTATTATTTTGCCTTCGCACTTAACTCTATTTATAAGCCTTTCTGCCTCTCTCTTCTTTAATTGCCATGCTAATAACCAGGCTCAGGTTCTGTTTCAGGCTGTGTATCTGTTTCAGGCTCCGGCGCTGTATCAACCACTGTTGCAGACTCAGGCTGTGGCACTATGGCTGTAGCTGTGGCTCTGGTTCTGTTTCAGGCTCTGGCACTGTATCAAGCACTGTTTCAGGCTCAGGCTCAGGCTCAGGCTTCTGCTCTTTATTAGGCTTTGTCTCAGTCTTTGGCTCTAGCACTTATTCTAGCTCTATTTCAGGCTCGGCCTGTGTGTCAGCCTTTGTCTCTGTTTCACGCTGTTTCTCTGTTTCAGGCTCCGACGCTGTTTCAAGCCCTGTATCTGCCTCTGCCTCTGTTTCAGGCTCTGGCACTCTATCAAGCACTGTTTCTGGCTCTGGCTCTCTTTCAGGCTCTGGTTCTGAATTAGGGTTTTGTTCTGGCTCTGGCTGTGTCTCTGGATCTGGCTGTGTCTCTGCTTCAGGCTCCTACGCTGTATCAAGCACTGTATCAGGCTCTGCCTCTCCCTCTGTCCCTGGCTACGTTTAAGCGTCAGGCTCAGTTTCAGACAGTGTCTCTGTTTCAGGATCCAGCACTCTATCAAGCACTATTTCAGACTCAGGCTGTGGCTGTGGATCTCGGCTGTGGCTCTAGGCTCCGTCTGTGGCTCTGGCTGTGGCTCTGGCTCTCTTTCAGGGTCTGGTTCTGAATGAAGATCTGGTTCTGACTCTGATTCAGGGTCTCATGATGGCTCTTCCTCTGCCTCTGACACAGCTATGTTTCAGAGTCTGGCTCTCTTTCAGGCTCTGGTTCTGAATTAGGGTTTTGTTCTGGCTCTGGCTGTGTCTCTGGCTCTGGCTCCAGCTCCAGCTCCAGCTCCGGCACTCTATCAAGTACTGTTGCAGACTCAGGCTGTGGCTCTAGGCTGTGGCTGCAGCTATGTTTTGCGCTCCAGCCCTGTATCAAGCCCTATTTCTGGCTCTGGCTCTGGCTCTGGCTCTGGCTCTGGCTCTGGCTCTGGCTCTGGCTCTGGCTCTGGCTCTGGCTCTGGCTCTGGCTCTGGCTCTGATTCATGGTCTCCCTCTGACTCTGATTCAGGGTCTCGCTCTGGCTCTGGCACTCTATCAAGGACTGTTTCAGACTCAGGCTGTGGCTGTGGCTGTGGCTCTGCCTCTGCCTCTGTTTCACGCTCAGGCTCTGTTTGAGGCTATGTCTCTGTTTCAGGCTCCAGCACTGTATCAAGTACTGTTGCAGACTCAGGTTGTGGCTCTAGGCTGTGGCTGCGGCTGTTGCTCTGGTTCTGGCTGTGGCTCTTTTTCAGGCTCTGGTTCTGAATGAGGGCTTGGTTATGGCACTGATTCAGGGTCTCGCTCTGTCTCTGGCTGTGTCTCTGTTGCACCTCAAACGGTGGTTTGTTGTTGTTGTTGTTATTTTCTTTCTGGGGTGGGACAAATGTTTAGTTGGGGCGGGGATCATTTTAAGTTTAGCATAATTGTTTCTTGCTTTGTTTTTCTTTTACTATTTTTTTAGGTTATTGTATAGTTTGTATTTTGCTTTTTAAGGGGAAAGGGTCAGGGCTGCCTGGGAGGGGGCCTCAGCCAACAGAAGGGCTGGGGAAGGTTCCCTACGGGGGGATGTATTGGAACACCCAATCTCTGTTATCGCGGGTGGGAGGAGCAGTTGCGCTAAGACCAGACCACGTCTTTACCGAAGATCTGGTTCTGACTCTGATTCTGATTCTCTGATTCTGGCTCTCTATCAAGGGCTGTTTCAGACTCAGGCTGTGGCTGTGGCTGTTGCTCTGGTTCTGGCTCTGGCTCTTTCTCAGGCTCTGGTTCTGAATGAGGGCTTGGTTCTGGCACTGATTCAGGGTCTCGCTCTGGCTCTGGCTCTGGCACTCTGTCAAGGACTATTTCAGACTTAGGCTGTGGCTGTGGCTCTGGCTCTGTTTCCATTCTTACAATGGAATGTACACAAAACAATAATCCTTTCTATATAAATTTTCCAATACATTCTGAAAACATAATAAATCCTTAATTGTTGTCCACCTCCTTTTAGTTCCTTTATCACTCGAATGCTAGCACGGAGTCAAAACTGTTATTGTATTTTTGAACATATCTTGTATCATATTGCGTCTTTATTTTCCCATAATTAAGATAGCCATGCCACCCAAAACGGGTGTCATGACCTTCTAGATCTAAAATATCCCAATTTTTTTAATAAATACCAATCTTTCAACCAGAGAAGACATGAGGCTTCGTAATATAGCTTCAAATCCGGTAACCCGTAGCCACCTCTTTCTACAGTATCTATTAATATCTCATGCTTTACTCTTGGTCTTTTACCCTTCCACAAAAATTTAGAAATTTCTTTTTGCCACTTGTTGATACCGCTGGTCTTTCCTGTAATTGGAATCGTTTGGAATAGAAAGAGTAGCTTCGGTAAAACTATCATTTTAATTACCGAAATACGGCCCAGGAATGATAAATTTAACCTTGTCCGTGTCTCCAACTGTCTTTTGATATCTTTCCAACAATTGGTATAGTTATCTTCATATAAGTTAATATTCTTTGGTGTTATCCATAATCCTAAATACTTGATTTTGGGGTAGATTTTAATGTGTAATATTTGTTCTAATTCTGCTTTTTCATCTGGCGACATATTTTTAACTAATAGTTTTGTCTTGTTTAAATTCATTTTGAACCCCGCAACTTTACCGTAGCCATATATTATTTCCAACGCCTTTCTTAAACTCTGTTTTGGTTGCTCCGTAGTTATAATTATAAATCGTCAGCAAATGCCCTCATTTTGTAACTTCTATTTCCCAGCATAATCCCTTTTATTTCTTTTTCTTCCCTAATTTGTTTACATAAAACTTCCAATGTTAATATGAAAATTAAGGGGGCTAGTGGGCAACCTTGTCTGACCCCTTTACAGATTTCACACTCCTGTGATAAATTTCCATTGATTATGATTTTAGCTTTTTGTTTTGATTATATTGCTTCAATCCCTTTTATATACTGTATACCAAAATCCATATGGTGTAATAGACCTTTCATAAATTTCCAGGATACCCTGTCGAAAGCTTTTTCTGCATCTATAGCCATTAAGACTGCCTTCTTTTCTATTCTTAAGTCTAAATACGCTAATAAGTTTATAATGTTTCTAGTGTTGCTATAAATGTGCCTCCCGGGCAAAAAGCCAGCTTGCTCATTGTGTATCATCATCTGGAAGACTTTTTTTGATCTTTCGGCTAAAATATTTGCATATAATTTATACTCGTTATTTAGAAGTGCGATAGGCCTATAGTTGTTAATAAGTAGATTGTCCGTTCCCTGTTTTGGAATTAATGCAATAAGGCTGTCTTTCCAAGAATCCGGCATGGTTCCGTCTTTTAAGATACTTCTTAATGGGTCAGACAGTAAGTCCTCAATTTTTTTATAATATATTGCCGGTAGGCCGTCTGGCCCTGGTGGCTTTCCTATCTTTGCTTCCTGAATTGCTCTTTGAATTTCGTACGATGTAATAGGGGCATTCGAAAGTTCTTTTTGTTCTTTAGTAAGTTTCGGAAGACAGTTCTGTTCTAAAGGTTCTTTAACTTCTTCTGTTGTTTCATTTCCTTCCTTATAGATTTCTCTAAAGAATTCGAGAAATCGTTTCTCTATTTCTTTAGGGTTGTTTATTATTTTGCCTTCGCACTTAACTCTATTTATAAGCCTTTCTGCCTCTCTCTTCTTTAATTGCCATGCTAATAACCAGGCTCAGGTTCTGTTTCAGGCTGTGTATCTGTTTCAGGCTCCGGCGCTGTATCAACCACTGTTGCAGACTCAGGCTGTGGCACTATGGCTGTAGCTGTGGCTCTGGTTCTGTTTCAGGCTCTGGCACTGTATCAAGCACTGTTTCTGGCTCTGGCTCTCTTTCAGGCTCTGGTTCTGAATTAGGGTTTTGTTCTGGCTCTGGCTGTGTCTCTGGATCTGGCTGTGTCTCTGCTTCAGGCTCCTACGCTGTATCAAGCACTGTATCAGGCTCTGCCTCTCCCTCTGTCCCTGGCTACGTTTAAGCGTCAGGCTCAGTTTCAGACAGTGTCTCTGTTTCAGGATCCAGCACTCTATCAAGCACTATTTCAGACTCAGGCTGTGGCTGTGGATCTCGGCTGTGGCTCTAGGCTCCGTCTGTGGCTCTGTCTGTGGCTCTGGCTCTCTTTCAGGGTCTGGTTCTGAATGAAGATCTGGTTCTGACTCTGATTCAGGGTCTCATGATGGCTCTTCCTCTGCCTCTGACACAGCTATGTTTCAGAGTCTGGCTCTCTTTCAGGCTCTGGTTCTGAATTAGGGTTTTGTTCTGGCTCTGGCTGTGTCTCTGGCTCTGGCTCCAGCTCCAGCTCCAGCTCTGGCACTGTATCAAGTACTGTTGCAGACTCAGGCTGTGGCTCTAGGCTGTGGCTGCAGCTATGTTTTGCGCTCCGGCCCTGTATCAAGCCCTATTCTGGCTCTGGCTCTGGCTCTGGCTCTGGCTCTGGCTCTGGCTCTGGCTCTGGCTCTGGCTCTGGCTCTGGCTCTGGCTCTGGCTCTGGCTCTGGCTCTGGCCCTGGCTCTGGCTCTGGCTCTGATTCATGGTCTCCCTCTGACTCTGATTCAGGGTCTCGCTCTGGCTCTGGCACTCTATCAAGGACTGTTTCAGACTCAGGCTGTGGCTGTGGCTCTGCCTCTGTTTCACGCTCAGGCTCTGTTTGAGGCTATGTCTCTGTTTCAGGCTCCAGCACTGTATCAAGTACTGTTGCAGACTCAGGTTGTGGCTCTAGGCTGTGGCTGTGGCTGTTGCTCTGGTTCTGGCTGTGGCTCTTTTTCAGGCTCTGGTTCTGAATGAGGGCTTGGTTATGGCACTGATTCAGGGTCTCGCTCTGTCTCTGGCTGTGTCTCGGTTGCACCTCAAACGGTGGTTTGTTGTTGTTGTTGTTATTTTCTTTCTGGGGTGGGACAAATGTTTAGTTGGGGCGGGGATCATTTTAAGTTTAGCATAATTGTTTCTTGCTTTGTTTTTCTTTTACTATTTTTTTAGGTTATTGTATAGTTTGTATTTTGCTTTTTAAGGGGAAAGGGTCAGGGCTGCCTGGGAGGGGGCCTCAGCCAACAGAAGGGCTGGGGAAGGTTCCCTACGGGGGGATGTATTGGAACACCCAATCTCTGTTATCGCGGGTGGGAGGAGCAGTTGCGCTAAGACCAGACCACGTCTTTACCGAAGACCTGGTTCTGACTCTGATTCTGATTCTCTGATTCTGGCTCTCTATCAAGGGCTGTTTCAGACTCAGGCTGTGGCTGTGGCTGTTGCTCTGGTTCTGGCTCTGGCTCTTTCTCAGGCTCTGGTTCTGAATGAGGGCTTGGTTCTGGCACTGATTCAGGGTCTCGCTCTGGCTCTGGCACTCTGTCAAGGACTATTTCAGACTTAGGCTGTGGGTGTGGCTCTGGCTCTGTTTCCATTCTTACAATGGAATGTACACAAAACAATAATCCTTTCTATATAAATTTTCCAATACATTCTGAAAACATAATAAATCCTTAATTGTTGTCCACCTCCTTTTAGTTCCTTTATCACTCGAATGCTAGCACGGAGTCCAAAGTATTATTGTATTTTTGAACATATCTTGTATCATATTGTGTCTTTATTTTCCCATAATTAAGATAGCCATGCCACCCAAAACGGGTGTCATGACCTTCTAGATCTAAAATATCCCCATTTTTTTAATAAATACCAATCTTTCAACCAGAGAAGACATGAGGCTTCGTAATATAGCTTCAAATCCGGTAACCCGTAGCCACCTCTTTCTACAGTATCTATTAATATCCCATGCTTTACTCTTGGTCTTTTACCCTTCCACAAAAATTTAGAAATTTCTTTTTGCCACTTGTTGATACCGCTGGTCTTTCCTGTAATTGGAATCGTTTGGAATAGAAAGAGTAGCTTCGGTAAAACTATCATTTTAATTACCGAAATACGGCCCAGGAGTGATAAATTTAACCTTGTCCGTGTCTCCAACTGTCTTTTGATATCTTTCCAACAATTAGTATAATTATCTTCATATAAGTTAATATTCTTTGGTGTTATCCATAATCCTAAATACTTGATTTTGGGGTAGATTTTAATGTGTAATATTTGTTCTAATTCTGCTTTTTCATCTGGCGACATATTTTTAACTAATAGTTTTGTCTTGTTTAAATTCATTTTGAACCCCGCAACTTTACCGTAGCCATATATTATTTCCAACGCCTTTCTTAAACTCTGTTTTGGTTGCTCTGTAGTTATAATTATAAATCGTCAGCAAATGCCCTCATTTTGTAACTTCTATTTCCCAGCATAATCCCTTTTATTTCTTTTTCTTCCCTAATTTGTTTACATAAAACTTCCAATGTTAATATGAAAATTAAGGGGGCTAGTGGGCAACCTTGTCTGACCCCTTTACTGATTTCACACTCCTGTGATAAATTTCCATTGATTGTGATTTTAGCTTTTTGTTTTGATTATATTGCTTCAATCCCTTTTATATACTGTATACCAAAATCCATATGGTGTAATAGACCTTTCATAAATTTCCAGGATACCCTGTCGAAAGCTTTTTCTGCATCTATAGCCATTAAGACTGCCTTCTTTTCTATTCTTAAGTCTAAATACGCTAATAAGTTTATAATGTTTCTAGTGTTGCTATAAATGTGCCTCCCGGGCAAAAAGCCAGCTTGGTCATTGTGTATCATCATCTGGAAGACTTTTTTTGATCTTTCGGCTAAAATATTTGCATATAATTTATACTCGTTATTTAGAAGTGCGATAGGCCTATAGTTGTTAATAAGTAGATTGTCCGTTCCCTGTTTTGGAATTAATGCAATAAGGCTGTCTTTCCAAGAATCCGGCATGGTTCCGTCTTTTAAGATACTTCTTAATGGGTCAGACAGTAAGTCCTCAATTTTTTTATAATATATTGCCGGTAGGCCGTCTGGCCCTGGTGGCTTTCCTATCTTTGCTTCCTTAATTGCTCTTTGAATTGCGTACGATGTAATAGGGGCATTCGACAGTTCTTTTTGTTCTTTAGTAAGTTTCGGAAGACAGTTCTGTTCTAAATGTTCTTTAACTTCTTCTGTTGTTTCATTTCCTTCCTTATAGATTTCTCTAAAGAATTCGAGAAATCGTTTCTCTATTTCTTTAGGGTTGTTTATTATTTTGCCTTCGCACTTAACTCTATTTATAAGCCTTTCTGCCTCTCTCTTCTTTAATTGCCATGCTAATAACCAGGCTCAGGTTCTGTTTCAGGCTGTGTCTCTGTTTCAGGCTCCGGCGCTGTATCAACCACTGTTGCAGACTCAGGCTGTGGCACTATGGCTGTAGCTGTGGCTCTGGTTCTGTTTCAGGCTCTGGCACTGTATCAAGCACTGTTTCAGGCTCAGGCTCAGGCTCAGGCTTCTGCTCTTTATTAGGCTTTGTCTCAGTCTTTGGCTCTAGCACTTATTCTAGCTCTATTTCAGGCTCGGACTGTGTGTCAGCCTTTGTCTCTGTTTCACGCTGTTCTCTGTTTCAGGCTCCGACGCTGTTTCAAGCCCTGTATCTGCCTCTGCCTCTGTTTCAGGCTCTGGCACTCTATCGAGCACTGTTTCTGGCTCTGGCTCTCTTTCAGGCTCTGGTTCTGAATTAGGGTTTTGTTCTGGCTCTGGCTGTGTCTCTGGATCTGGCTGTGTCTCTGCTTCAGGCTCCTACGCTGTATCAAGCACTGTATCAGGCTCTGCCTCTCCCTCTGCCCCTGGCTACGTTTAAGCATCAGGCTCAGTTTCAGACAGTGTCTCTGTTTCAGGATCCAGCACTCTATCAAGCACTATTTCAGACTCAGGCTGTGGCTGTGGATCACGGCTGTGGCTCTAGGCTCCGTCAGTGGCTCTGTCTGTGGCTCTGCCTCTCTTTCAGGGTCTGGTTCTGAATGAAGATCTGGTTCTGACTCTGATTCAGGGTCTCATGATGGCTCTTCCTCTGCCTCTGACACAGCTATGTTTCAGAGTCTGGCTCTCTTTCAGGCTCTGGTTCTGAATTAGGGTTTTGTTCTGGCTCTGGCTCTGGCTGTGTCTCTGGCTCTGGCTCTGGCTCCAGCTCCAGCTCCAGCTCCAGCTCCAGCTCCAGCTCCAGCTCCAGCTCCGGCACTGTATCAAGTACTGTTGCAGACTCAGGCTGTGGCTCTAGGCTGTGGCTGCAGCTATGTTTTGCGCTCCGGCCCTGTATCAAGCCGTATTTCTGGCTCTGGCTCTGGCTCTGGCTCTGGCTCTGGCTCTGGCTCTGGCTCTGGCTCTGGCTCTGGCTCTGGCTCTGGCTCTGGCACTCTATCAAGGACTGTTTCAGACTCAGGCTGTGGCTGTGGCTGTGGCTGTGGCTCTGCCTCTGTTTCACGCTCAGGCTCTGTTTGAGGCTATGTCTCTGTTTCAGGCTCCAGCACTGTATCAAGTACTGTTGCAGACTCAGGCTGTGGCTCTAGGCTGTGGCTGTTGCTCTGGTTCTGGCTGTGGCTCTTTTTCAGGCTCTGGTTCTGAATGAGGGCTTGGTTATGGCACTGATTCAGGGTCTCGCTCTGTCTCTGGCTGTGTCTCTGTTGCACCTCAAACGGTGGTTTGTTGTTGTTGTTGTTATTTTCTTTCTGGGGTGGGACAAATGTTTAGTTGGGGCGGGGATCATTTTAAGTTTAGCATAATTGTTTCTTGCTTTGTTTTTCTTTTACTATTTTTTTAGGTTATTGTATAGTTTGTATTTTGCTTTTTAAGGGGAAAGGGTCAGGGCTGCCTGGGAGGGGGCCTCAGCCAACAGAAGGGCTGGGGCAGGTTCCCTACGGGGGGATGTATTGGAACACCCAATCTCTGTTATCGCGGGTGGGAGGAGCAGTTGCGCTAAGACCAGACCACGTCTTTACCGAAGATCTGGTTCTGACTCTGATTCTGATTCTCTGATTCTGGCTCTCTATCAAGGGCTGTTTCAGACTCAGGCTGTGGCTGTTGCTCTGGTTCTGGCTCTGGCTCTTTCTCAGGCTCTGGTTCTGAATGAGGGCTTGGTTCTGGCACTGATTCAGGGTCTCGCTCTGGCTCTGGCACTCTGTCAAGGACTATTTCAGACTTAGGCTGTGGCTCTGGCTCTGTTTCCATTCTTACAATGGAATGTACACAAAACAATAATCCTTTCTATATAAATTTTCCAATACATTCTGAAAAATAAATCCTTAATTGTTGTCCACCTCCTTTTAGTTCCTTTATCACTCGAATGCTAGCACGGAGTCAAAAGTATTATTGTATTTTTGAACATATCTTGTATCATATTGCGTCTTTATTTTCCCATAATTAAGATAGCCATGCCACCCAAAACGGGTGTCATGACCTTCTAGATCTAAAATATCCCAATTTTTTAAATAAATACCAATCTTTCAACCAGAGAAGACATGAGGCTTCGTAATATAGCTTCAAATCCGGTAACCCGTAGCCACCTCTTTCTACAGTATCTATTAATATCCCATGCTTTACTCTTGGTCTTTTACCCTTCCTCAAAAATTTAGAAATTTCTTTTTGCCACTTGTTGATACTGCTGGTCTTTCATGTAATTGGAATCGTTTGGAATAGAAAGAGTAGCTTCGGTAAAACTATCATTTTAATTACCGAAATACGGCCCAGGAATGATAAATTTAACCTTGTCCGTGTCTCCAACTGTCTTTTGATATCTTTCCAACAATTGGTATAGTTATCTTCATATAAGTTAATATTCTTTGGTGTTATCCATAATCCTAAATACTTGATTTTGGGGTAGATTTTAATGTGTAATATTTGTTCTAATTCTGCTTTTTCATCTGGCGACATATTTTTAACTAATAGTTTTGTCTTGTTTAAATTCATTTTGAACCCCGCAACTTTACCGTAGCCATATATTATTTCCAACGCCTTTCTTAAACTCTGTTTTGGTTGCTCCGTAGTTATAATTAAATCGTCAGCAAATGCCCTCATTTTGTAACTTCTATTTCCCAGCATAATCCCTTTTATTTCTTTTTCTTCCCTAATTTGTTTACATAAAACTTCCAATGTTAATATGAAAATTAAGGGGGCTAGTGGGCAACCTTGTCTGACCCCTTTACTGATTTCACACTCCTGTGATAAATTTCCATTGATTATGATTTTAGCTTTTTGTTTTGATTATATTGCTTCAATCCCTTTTATATACTGTATACCAAAATCCATATGGTGTAATAGACCTTTCATAAATTTCCAGGATACCCTGTCGAAAGCTTTTTCTGCATCTATAGCCATTAAGACTGCCTTCTTTTCTATTCTTAAGTCTAAATACGCTAATAAGTTTATAATGTTTCTAGTGTTGCTATAAATGTGCCTCCCGGGCAAAAAGCCAGCTTGGTCATTGTGTATCATCATCTGGAAGACTTTTTTTGATCTTTCGGCTAAAATATTTGCATATAATTTATACTCGTTATTTAGAAGTGCGATAGGCCTATAGTTGTTAATAAGTAGATTGTCCGTTCCCTGTTTTGGAATTAATGCAATAAGGCTGTCTTTCCAAGAATCCGGCATGGTTCCGTCTTTTAAGATACTTCTTAATGGGTCAGACAGTAAGTCCTCAATTTTTTTATAATATATTGCCGGTAGGCCGTCTGGCCCTGGTGGCTTTCCTATCTTTGCTTCCTGAATTGCTCTTTGAATTTCGTACGATGTAATAGGGACATTCGACAGTTCTTTTTGTTCTTTAGTAAGTTTCGGAAGACAGTTCTGTTCTAAATGTTCTTTAACTTCTTCTGTTGTTTCATTTCCTTCCTTATAGATTTCTCTAAAGAATTCGAGAAATCGTTTCTCTATTTCTTTAGGGTTGTTTATTATTTTGCCTTCGCACTTAACTCTATTTATAAGCCTTTCTGCCTCTCTCTTCTTTAATTGCCATGCTAATAACCAGGCTCAGGTTCTGTTTCAGGCTGTGTCTCTGTTTCAGGCTCCGGCGCTGTATCAACCACTGTTGCAGACTCAGGCTGTGGCACTATGGCTGTAGCTGTGGCTCTGGTTCTGTTTCAGGCTCTGGCACTGTATCAAGCACTGTTTCAGGCTCAGGCTCAGGCTCAGGCTTCTGCTCTTTATTAGGCTTTGTCTCAGTCTTTGGCTCTAGCACTTATTCTAGCTCTATTTCAGGCTCGGCCTGTGTGTCAGCCTTTGTCTCTGTTTCACGCTGTTTCTCTGTTTCAGGCTCCGACGCTGTTTCAAGCCCTGTATCTGCCTCTGCCTCTGTTTCAGGCTCTGGCACTCTATCAAGCACTGTTTCTGGCTCTGGCTCTCTTTCAGGCTCTGGTTCTGAATTAGGGTTTTGTTCTGGCTCTGGCTGTGTCTCTGGATCTGGCTGTGTCTCTGCTTCAGGCTCCTACGCTGTATCAAGCACTGTATCAGGCTCTGCCTCTCCCTCTGTCCCTGGCTACGTTTAAGCGTCAGGCTCAGTTTCAGACAGTGTCTCTGTTTCAGGATCCAGCACTCTATCAAGCACTATTTCAGACTCAGGCTGTGGCTGTGGATCTCGGCTGTGGCTCTGGCTCTCTTTCAGGGTCTGGTTCTGAATGAAGATCTGGTTCTGACTCTGATTCAGGGTCTCATGATGGCTCTTCCTCTGCCTCTGACACAGCTATGTTTCAGAGTCTGGCTCTCTTTCAGGCTCTGGTTCTGAATTAGGGTTTTGTTCTGGCTCTGGCTGTGTCTCTGGCTCTGGCTCCAGCTCCAGCTCCAGCTCCGGCTCCGGCACTGTATCAAGTACTGTTGCAGACTCAGGCTGTGGTTCTAGGCTGTGGCTGCAGCTATGTTTTGCGCTCCGGCCCTGTATCAAGCCCTATTTCTGGCTCTGGCTCTGGCTCTGGCTCTGGCTCTGGCTCTGGCTCTGGCTCTGGCTCTGGCTCTGGCTCTGGCTCTGGCTCTGGCTCTGATTCATGGTCTCCCTCTGACTCTGATTCAGGGTCTCGCTCTGGCTCTGGCACTCTATCAAGGACTGTTTCAGACTCAGGCTGTGGCTGTGGCTGTGGCTCTGCCTCTGTTTCACGCTCAGGCTCTGTTTGAGGCTATGTCTCTGTTTCAGGCTCCAGCACTGTATCAAGTACTGTTGCAGACTCAGGTTGTGGCTCTAGGCTGTGGCTGTGGCTGTTGCTCTGGTTCTGGCTGTGGCTCTTTTTCAGGCTCTGGTTCTGAATGAGGGCTTGGTTATGGCACTGATTCAGGGTCTCGCTCTGTCTCTGGCTGTGTCTCTGTTGCACCTCAAACGGTGGTTTGTTGTTGTTGTTGTTATTTTCTTTCTGGGGTGGGACAAATGTTTAGTTGGGGCGGGGATCATTTTAAGTTTAGCATAATTGTTTCTTGCTTTGTTTTTCTTTTACTATTTTTTTAGGTTATTGTATAGTTTGTATTTTGCTTTTTAAGGGGAAAGGGTCAGGGCTGCCTGGGAGGGGGCCTCAGCCAACAGAAGGGCTGGGGCAGGTTCCCTACGGGGGGATGTATTGGAACACCCAATCTCTGTTATCGCGGGTGGGAGGAGCAGTTGCGCTAAGACCAGACCACGTCTTTACCGAAGATCTGGTTCTGACTCTGATTCTGATTCTCTGATTCTGGCTCTCTATCAAGGGCTGTTTCAGACTCAGGCTGTGGCTGTGGCTGTTGCTCTGGTTCTGGCTCTGGCTCTTTCTCAGGCTCTGGTTCTGAATGAGGGCTTGGTTCTGGCACTGATTCAGGGTCTCGCTCTGGCTCTGGCTCTGGCTCTGGCACTCTGTCAAGGACTATTTCAGACTTAGGCTGTGGCTGTGGCTCTGGCTCTGTTTCCATTCTTACAATGGAATGTACACAAAACAATAATCCTTTCTATATAAATTTTCCAATACATTCTGAAAACATAATAAATCCTTAATTGTTGTCCACCTCCTTTTAGTTCCTTTATCACTCGAATGCTAGCACGGAGTCAAAACTATTATTGTATTTTTGAACATATCTTGTATAATATTGCGTCTTTATTTTCCCATAATTAAGATAGCCATGCCACCCAAAACGGGTGTCATGACCTTCTAGATCTAAAATATCCCAATTTTTTAAATAAATACCAATCTTTCAACCAGAGAAGACATGAGGCTTCGTAATATAGCTTCAAATCCGGTAACCCGTAGCCACCTCTTTCTACAGTATCTATTAATATCCCATGCTTTACTCTTGGTCTTTTACCCTTCCACAAAAATTTAGAAATTTCTTTTTGCCACTTGTTGATACCGCTGGTCTTTCCTGTAATTGGAATCGTTTGGAATAGAAAGAGTAGCTTCGGTAAAACTATCATTTTAATTACCAAAATACGGCCCAGGAATGATAAATTTAACCTTGTCCGTGTCTCCAACTGTCTTTTGATATCTTTCCAACAATTGGTATAGTTATCTTCATATAAGTTAATATTCTTTGGTGTTATCCATAATCCTAAATACTTGATTTTGGGGTAGATTTTAATGTGTAATATTTGTTCTAATTCTGCTTTTTCATCTGGCGACATATTTTTAACTAATAGTTTTGTCTTGTTTAAATTCATTTTGAACCCCGCAACTTTACCGTAGCCATATATTATTTCCAACGCCTTTCTTAAACTCTGTTTTGGTTGCTCCGTAGTTATAATTATAAATCGTCAGCAAATGCCCTCATTTTGTAACTTCTATTTCCCAGCATAATCCCTTTTATTTCTTTTTCTTCCCTAATTTGTTTACATAAAACTTCCAATGTTAATATGAAAATTAAGGGGGCTAGTGGGCAACCTTGTCTGACCCCTTTACTGATTTCACACTCCTGTGATAAATTTCCATTGATTATGATTTTAGCTTTTTGTTTTGATTATATTGCTTCAATCCCTTTTATATACTGTATACCAAAATCCATATGGTGTAATAGACCTTTCATAAATTTCCAGGATACCCTGTCGAAAGCTTTTTCTGCATCTATAGCCATTAAGACTGCCTTCTTTTCTATTCTTAAGTCTAAATACGCTAATAAGTTTATAATGTTTCTAGTGTTGCTATAAATGTGCCTCCCGGGCAAAAAGCCAGCTTGGTCATTGTGTATCATCATCTGGAAGACTTTTTTTGATCTTTCGGCTAAAATATTTGCATATAATTTATACTCGTTATTTAGAAGTGCGATAGGCCTATAGTTGTTAATAAGTAGATTGTCCGTTCCCTGTTTTGGAATTAATGCAATAAGGCTGTCTTTCCAAGAATCCGGCATGGTTCCGTCTTTTAAGATACTTCTTAATGGGTCAGACAGTAAGTCCTCAATTTTTTTATAATATATTGCCGGTAGGCCGTCTGGCCCTGGTGGCTTTCCTATCTTTGCTTCCTGAATTGCTCTTTGAATTTCGTACGATGTAATAGGGACATTCGACAGTTCTTTTTTTTCTTTAGTAAGTTTCGGAAGACAGTTCTGTTCTAAATGTTCTTTAACTTCTTCTGTTGTTTCATTTCCTTCCTTATAGATTTCTCTAAAGAATTCGAGAAATCGTTTCTCTATTTCTTTAGGGTTGTTTATTATTTTGCCTTCGCACTTAACTCTATTTATAAGCCTTTCTGCCTCTCTCTTCTTTAATTGCCATGCTAATAACCAGGCTCAGGTTCTGTTTCAGGCTGTGTCTCTGTTTCAGGCTCCGGCGCTGTATCAACCACTGTTGCAGACTCAGGCTGTGGCACTATGGCTGTAGCTGTGGCTCTGGTTCTGTTTCAGGCTCTGGCACTGTATCAAGCACTGTTTCAGGCTCAGGCTCAGGCTCAGGCTTCTGCTCTTTATTAGGCTTTGTCTCAGTCTTTGGCTCTAGCACTTATTCTAGCTCTATTTCAGGCTCGGCCTGTGTGTCAGCCTTTGTCTCTGTTTCACGCTGTTTCTCTGTTTCAGGCTCCGACGCTGTTTCAAGCCCTGTATCTGCCTCTGCCTCTGTTTCAAGCTCTGGCACTCTATCAAGCACTGTTTCTGGCTCTGTCTCTCTTTCAGGCTCTGGTTCTGAATTAGGGTTTTGTTCTGGCTCTGGCTGTGTCTCTGGATCTGGCTGTGTCTCTGCTTCAGGCTCCTACGCTGTATCAAGCACTGTATCAGGCTCTGCCTCTCCCTCTGTCCCTGGCTACGTTTAAGCGTCAGGCTCAGTTTCAGACAGTGTCTCTGTTTCAGGATCCAGCACTCTATCAAGCACTATTTCAGACTCAGGCTGTGGCTGTGGATCTCGGCTGTGGCTCTAGGCTCCGTCTGTGGCTCTGTCTGTGGCTCTGGCTCTCTTTCAGGGTCTGGTTCTGAATGAAGATCTGGTTCTGACTCTGATTCAGGGTCTCATGATGGCTCTTCCTCTGCCTCTGACACAGCTATGTTTCAGAGTCTGGCTCTCTTTCAGGCTCTGGTTCTGAATTAGGGTTTTGTTCTGGCTCTGGCTGTGTCTCTGGATCTGGCTGTGTCTCTGCTTCAGGCTCCTACGCTGTATCAAGCACTGTATCAGGCTCTGCCTCTCCCTCTGTCCCTGGCTACGTTTAAGCGTCAGGCTCAGTTTCAGACAGTGTCTCTGTTTCAGGATCCAGCACTCTATCAAGCACTATTTCAGACTCAGGCTGTGGCTGTGGATCTCGGCTGTGGCTCTAGGCTCCGTCTGTGGCTCTGTCTGTGGCTCTGTCTCTCTTTCAGGGTCTGGTTCTGAATGAAGATCTGGTTCTGACTCTGATTCAGGGTCTCATGATGGCTCTTCCTCTGCCTCTGACACAGCTATGTTTCAGAGTCTGGCTCTCTTTCAGGCTCTGGTTCTGAATTAGGGTTTTGTTCTGGCTCTGGCTGTGTCTCTGGCTCCAGCTCCAGCTCCAGCTCCGGCACTGTATCAAGGACTGTTTCAGACTCAGGCTGTGGCTGTGGCTGTGGCTCTGCCTCTGTTTCACGCTCAGGCTCTGTTTGAGGCTATGTCTCTGTTTCAGGCTCCAGCACTGTATCAAGTACTGTTGCAGACTCAGGTTGTGGCTCTAGGCTGTGGCTGTGGCTGTTGCTCTGGTTCTGGCTGTGGCTCTTTTTCAGGCTCTGGTTCTGAATGAGGGCTTGGTTATGGCACTGATTCAGGGTCTCGCTCTGTCTCTGGCTGTGTCTCTGTTGCACCTCAAACGGTGGTTTGTTGTTGTTGTTGTTATTTTCTTTCTGGGGTGGGACAAATGTTTAGTTGGGGCGGGGATCATTTTAAGTTTAGCATAATTGTTTCTTGCTTTGTTTTTCTTTTACTATTTTTTTAGGTTATTGTATAGTTTGTATTTTGCTTTTTAAGGGGAAAGGGTCAGGGCTGCCTGGGAGGGGGCCTCAGCCAACAGAAGGGCTGGGGCACGTTCCCTACGGGGGGATGTATTGGAACACCCAATCTCTGTTATCGCGGGTGGGAGGAGCAGTTGCGCTAAGACCAGACCACGTCTTTACCGAAGATCTGGTTCTGACTCTGATTCTGATTCTCTGATTCTGGCTCTCTATCAAGGGCTGTTTCAGACTCAGGCTGTGGCTGTGGCTGTTGCTCTGGTTCTGGCTCTGGCTCTTTCTCAGGCTCTGGTTCTGAATGAGGGCTTGGTTCTGGCACTGATTCAGGGTCTCGCTCTGGCTCTGGCTCTGGCTCTGGCACTCTGTCAAGGACTATTTCAGACTTAGGCTGTGGCTGTGGCTCTGGCTCTGTTTCCATTCTTACAATGGAATGTACACAAAACAATAATCCTTTCTATATAAATTTTCCAATACATTCTGAAAACATAATAAATCCTTAATTGTTGTCCACCTCCTTTTAGTTCCTTTATCACTCGAATGCTAGCACGGAGTCAAAACTATTATTGTATTTTTGAACATATCTTGTATAATATTGCGTCTTTATTTTCCCATAATTAAGATAGCCATGCCACCCAAAACGGGTGTCATGACCTTCTAGATCTAAAATATCCCAATTTTTTAAATAAATACCAATCTTTCAACCAGAGAAGACATGAGGCTTCGTAATATAGCTTCAAATCCGGTAACCCGTAGCCACCTCTTTCTACAGTATCTATTAATATCCCATGCTTTACTCTTGGTCTTTTACCCTTCCACAAAAATTTAGAAATTTCTTTTTGCCACTTGTTGATACCGCTGGTCTTTCCTGTAATTGGAATCGTTTGGAATAGAAAGAGTAGCTTCGGTAAAACTATCATTTTAATTACCGAAATACGGCCCAGGAATGATCAATTTAACCTTGTCCGTGTCTCCAACTGTCTTTTGATATCTTTCCAACAATTGGTATAGTTATCTTCATATAAGTTAATATTCTTTGGTGTTATCCATAATCCTAAATACTTGATTTTGGGTTAGATTTTAATGTGTAATATTTGTTCTAATTCTGCTTTTTCATCTGGCGACATATTTTTAACTAATAGTTTTGTCTTGTTTAAATTCATTTTGAACCCCGCAACTTTACCGTAGCCGTATATTATTTCCAACGCCTTTCTTAAACTCTGTTTTGGTTGCTCTGTAGTTATAATTATAAATCGTCAGCAAATGCCCTCATTTTGTAACTTCTATTTCCCAGCATAATCCCTTTTATTTCTTTTTCTTCCCTAATTTGTTTACATAAAACTTCCAATGTTAATATGAAAATTAAGGGGGCTAGTGGGCAACCTTGTCTGACCCCTTTACAGATTTCACACTCCTGTGATAAATTTCCATTGATTATGATTTTAGCTTTTTGTTTTGATTATATTGCTTCAATCCCTTTTATATACTGTATACCAGAATCCATATGGTGTAATAGACCTTTCATAAATTTCCAGGATACCCTGTCGAAAGCTTTTTCTGCATCTATAGCCATTAAGACTGCCTTCTTTTCTATTCTTAAGTCTAAATACGCTAATAAGTTTATAATGTTTCTAGTGTTGCTATAAATGTGCCTCCCGGGCAAAAAGCCAGCTTGGTCATTGTGTATCATCATCTGGAAGACTTTTTTTGATCTTTCGGCTAAAATATTTGCATATAATTTATACTAGTTATTTAGAAGTGCGATAGGCCTATACTTGTTAATAAGTAGATTGTCCGTTCCCTGTTTTGGAATTAATGCAATAAGGCTGTCTTTCCAGGAATCCGGCATGGTTCCGTCTTTTAAGATACTTCTTAATGGGTCAGACAGTAAGTCCTCAATTTTTTTATAATATATTGCCGGTAGGCCGTCTGGCCCTGGTGGCTTTCCTATCTTTGCTTCCTTAATTGCTCTTTGAATTGCATACGATGTAATAGGGGCATTCGACAGTTCTTTTTGTTCTTTAGTAAGTTTCGGAAGACAGTTCTGTTCTAAATGTTCTTTAACTTCTTCTGTTGTTTCATTTCCTTCCTTATAGATTTCTCTAAAGAATTCGAGAAATCGTTTCTCTATTTCTTTAGGGTTGTTTATTATTTTGCCTTCGCACTTAACTCTATTTATAAGCCTTTCTGCCTCTCTCTTCTTTAATTGCCATGCTAATAACCAGGCTCAGGTTCTGTTTCAGGCTGTGTCTCTGTTTCAGGCTCCGGCGCTGTATCAACCACTGTTGCAGACTCAGGCTGTGGCACTATGGCTGTAGCTGTGGCTCTGGTTCTGTTTCAGGCTCTGGCACTGTATCAAGCACTGTTTCAGGCTCAGGCTCAGGCTTCTGCTCTTTATTAGGCTTTGTCTCAGTCTTTGGCTCTAGCACTTATTCTAGCTCTATTTCAGGCTCGGCCTGTGTGTCAGCCTTTGTCTCTGTTTCACGCTGTTTCTCTGTTTCAGGCTCCGACGCTGTTTCAAGCCCTGTATCTGCCTCTGCCTCTGTTTCAGGCTCTGGCACTCTATCAAGCACTGTTTCTGGCTCTGGCTCTCTTTCAGGCTCTGGTTCTGAATTAGGGTTTTGTTCTGGCTCTGGCTGTGTCTCTGGATCTGGCTGTGTCTCTGCTTCAGGCTCCTACACTGTATCAAGCACTGTATCAGGCTCTGCCTCTCCCTCTGTCCCTGGCTACGTTTAAGCGTCAGGCTCAGTTTCAGACAGTGTCTCTGTTTCAGGATCCAGCACTCTATCAAGCACTATTTCAGACTCAGGCTGTGGCTGTGGATCTCGGCTGTGGCTCTAGGCTCCGTCTGTGGCTCTGTCTGTGGCTCTGGCTCTCTTTCAGGGTCTGGTTCTGAATGAAGATCTGGTTCTGACTCTGATTCAGGGTCTCATGATGGCTCTTCCTCTGCCTCTGACACAGCTATGTTTCAGAGTCTGGCTCTCTTTCAGGCTCTGGTTCTGAATTAGGGTTTTGTTCTGGCTCTGGCTGTGTCTCTGTCTCCGGCTCCAGCTCCAGCTCCAGATCCGGCACTGTATCAAGTACTGTTGCAGACTCAGGCTGTGGCTCTAGGCTGTGGCTGCAGCTATGTTTTGCGCTCCGGACCTGTATCAAGCCCTATTTCTGGCTCTGGCTCTGGCTCTGGCTCTGGCTCTGGCTCTGGCTCTGGCTCTGGCTCTGGCTCTGGCTCTGGCTCTGATTCATGGTCTCCCTCTGACTCTGATTCAGGGTCTCGCTCTGGCTCTGGCTCTGGCTCTGGCTCTGGCTCTGGCTCTGGCTCTGGCTCTGGCTCTGGCTCTGGCTCTGGCTCTGGCTCTGATTCATGGTCTCCCTCTGACTCTGATTCAGGGTCTCGCTCTGGCTCTGGCACTCTATCAAGGACTGTTTCAGACTCAGGCTGTGGCTGTGGCTCTGCCTCTGTTTCACGCTCAGGCTCTGTTTGAGGCTATGTCTCTGTTTCAGGCTCCAGCACTGTATCAAGTACTGTTGCAGACTCAGGTTGTGGCTCTAGGCTGTGGCTGTGGCTGTGGCTGTTGCTCTGGTTCTGGCTGTGGCTCTTTTTCAGGCTCTGGTTCTGAATGAGGGCTTGGTTATGGCACTGATTCAGGGTCTCGCTCTGTCTCTGGCTGTGTCTCTGTTGCACCTCAAACGGTGGTTTGTTGTTGTTGTTGTTGTTATTTTCTTTCTGGGGTGGGACAAATGTTTAGTTGGGGCGGGGATCATTTTAAGTTTAGCATAATTGTTTCTTGCTTTGTTTTTCTTTTACTATTTTTTTAGGTTATTGTATAGTTTGTATTTTGCTTTTTAAGGGGAAAGGGTCAGGGCTGCCTGGGAGGGGGCCTCAGCCAACAGAAGGGCTGGGGAAGGTTCCCTACGGGGGGATGTATTGGAACACCCAATCTCTGTTATCGCGGGTGGGAGGAGCAGTTGCGCTAAGACCAGACCACGTCTTTACCGAAGACCTGGTTCTGACTCTGATTCTGATTCTCTGATTCTGGCTCTCTATCAAGGGCTGTTTCAGACTCAGGCTGTGGCTGTGGCTGTTGCTCTGGTTCTGGCTCTGGCTCTTTCTCAGGCTCTGGTTCTGAATGAGGGCTTGGTTCTGGCACTGATTCAGGGTCTCGCTCTGGCTCTGGCACTCTGTCAAGGACTATTTCAGACTTAGGCTGTGGCTGTGGCTCTGGCTCTGTTTCCATTCTTACAATGGAATGTACACAAAACAATAATCCTTTCTATATAAATTTTCCAATACATTCTGAAAACATAATAAATCCTTAATTGTTGTCCACCTCCTTTTAGTTCCTTTATCACTCGAATGCTAGCACGGAGTCAAAACTATTATTGTATTTTTGAACATATCTTGTATAATATTGCGTCTTTATTTTCCCATAATTAAGATAGCCATGCCACCCAAAACGGGTGTCATGACCTTCTAGATCTAAAATATCCCAATTTTTTTAATAAATACCAATCTTTCAACCAGAGAAGACATGAGGCTTCGTAATATAGCTTCAAATCCGGTAACCCGTAGCCACCTCTTTCTACAGTATCTATTAATATCCCATGCTTTACTCTTGGTCTTTTACCCTTCCACAAAAATTTATAAATTTCTTTTTGCCACTTGTTGATACCGCTGGTCTTTCCTGTAATTGGAATCGTTTGGAATAGAAAGAGTAGCTTCGGTAAAACTATCATTTTAATTACCGAAATACGGCCCAGGAGTGATAAATTTAACCTTGTCCGTGTCTCCAACTGTCTTTTGATATCTTTCCAACAATTAGTATAATTATCTTCATATAAGTTAATATTCTTTGGTGTTATCCATAATCCTAAATACTTGATTTTGGGGTAGATTTTAATGTGTAATATTTGTTCTAATTCTGCTTTTTCATCTGGCGACATATTTTTAACTAATAGTTTTGTCTTGTTTAAATTCATTTTGAACCCCGCAACTTTACCGTAGCCATATATTATTTCCAACGCCTTTCTTAAACTCTGTTTTGCTTGCTCTGTAGTTATAATTATAAATCGTCAGCAAATGCCCTCATTTTGTAACTTCTATTTGCCAGCATAATCCCTTTTATTTCTTTTTCTTCCCTAATTTGTTTACATAAAACTTCCAATGTTAATATGAAAATTAAGGGGGATAGTGGGCAACCTTGTCTGACCCCTTTACAGATTTCACACTCCTGTGATAAATTTCCATTGATTGTGATTTTAGCTTTTTGTTTTGATTATATTGCTTCAATCCCTTTTATATACTGTATACCAAAATCCATATGGTGTAATAGACCTTTCATAAATTTCCAGGATACCCTGTCGAAAGCTTTTTCTGCATCTATAGCCATTAAGACTGCCTTCTTTTCTATTCTTAAGTCTAAATGCGCTAATAAGTTTATAATGTTTCTAGTGTTGCTATAAATGTGCCTCCCGGGCAAAAAGCCAGCTTGGTCATTGTGTATCATCATCTGGAAGACTTTTTTTGATCTTTCGGCTAAAATATTTGCATATAATTTATACTCGTTATTTAGAAGTGCGATAGGCCTATAGTTGTTAATAAGTAGATTGTCCGTTCCCTGTTTTGGAATTAATGCAATAAGGCTTTCTTTCCAAGAATCCGGCATGGTTCCGTCTTTTAAGATACTTCTTAATGGGTCAGACAGTAAGTCCTCAATTTTTTTATAATATATTGCCGGTAGGCCGTCTGGCCCTGGTGGCTTTCCTATCTTTGCTTCCTTAATTGCTCTTTGAATTTCGTACGATGTAATAGGGGCATTCGACAGTTCTTTTTGTTTTTTAGTAAGTTTCGGAAGACAGTTCTGTTCTAAATGTTCTTTAACTTCTTCTGTTGTTTCATTTCCTTCCTTATAGATTTCTCTAAAGAATTCGAGAAATCGTTTCTCTATTTCTTTAGGGTTGTTTATTATTTTGCCTTCGCACTTAACTCTATTTATAAGCCTTTCTGCCTCTCTCTTCTTTAATTGCCATGCTAATAACCAGGCTCAGGTTCTGTTTCAGGCTGTGTATCTGTTTCAGGCTCCGGCGCTGTATCAACCACTGTTGCAGACTCAGGCTGTGGCACTATGGCTGTAGCTGTGGCTCTGGTTCTGTTTCAGGCTCTGGCACTGTATCAAGCACTGTTTCTGGCTCTGGCTCTCTTTCAGGCTCTGGTTCTAAATTAGGGTTTTGTTCTGGCTCTGGCTGTGTCTCTGGATCTGGCTGTGTCTCTGCTTCAGGCTCCTACGCTGTATCAAGCACTGTATCAGGCTCTGCCTCTCCCTCTGCCCCTGGCTACGTTTAAGCGTCAGGCTCAGTTTCAGACAGTGTCTCTGTTTCAGGATCCAGCACTCTATCAAGCACTATTTCAGACTCAGGCTGTGGATGTGGATCTCGGCTGTGCCTCTAGGCTCCGTCTGTGGCTCTGTCTGTGGCTCTGTCTCTCTTTCAGGGTCTGGTTCTGAATGAAGATCTGGTTCTGACTCTGATTCAGGGTCTCATGATGGCTCTTCCTCTGCCTCTGACCCAGCTATGTTTCAGGGTCTGGCTCTCTTTCAGGCTCTGGTTCTGAATTAGGGTTTTGTTCTGGCTGTGGCTGTGGCTGTGGCTGTGGCTGTGGCTGTGGCTGTGGCTGTGGCTCCGGCTCCAGCTCCAGCTCCAGCTCCAGCTCCAGCTCCAGCTCCAGCTCCAGCTCCAGCTCCAGCTCCGGCACTCTATCAAGTACTGTTGCAGACTCAGGCTGTGGCTCTAGGCTGTGGCTGCAGCTATGTTTTGCGCTCCGGCCCTGTATCAAGCCCTATTTCTGGCTCTGGCTCTGGCTCTGGCTCTGGCTCTGGCTCTGGCTCTTGCTCTGGCTCTGGCTCTGGCTCTGGCTCTGGCTCTGGCTCTGGCTCTGGCTCTGGCTCTGGCTCTGGCTCTGGCTCTGGCTCTGGCCCTGGCCCTGGCTCTGGCTCTGGCTCTGATTCATGGTCTCCCTCTGACTCTGATTCAGGGTCTCGCTCTGGCTCTGGCACTCTATCAAGGACTGTTTCAGACTCAGGCTCAGGCTCAGGCTCAGGCTTCTGCTCTTTATTAGGCTTTGTCTCAGTCTTTGGCTCTAGCACTTATTCTAGCTCTATTTCAGGCTCGGCCTGTGTGTCAGCCTTTGTCTCTGTTTCACGCTGTTCTCTGTTTCAGGCTCCGACGCTGTTTCAAGCCCTGTATCTGCCTCTGCCTCTGTTTCAGGCTCTGGCACTCTATCGAGCACTGTTTCTGGCTCTGGCTCTCTTTCAGGCTCTGGTTCTGAATTAGGGTTTTGTTCTGGTTCTGGCTGTGTCTCTGGATCTGGCTGTGTCTCTGCTTCAGGCTCCTACGCTGTATCAAGCACTGTATCAGGCTCTGCCTTTCCCTCTGACCCTGGCTACGTTTAAGCGTCAGGCTCAGTTTCAGACAGTGTCTCTGTTTCAGGATCCAGCACTCTATCAAGCACTATTTCAGACTCAGGCTGTGGCTGTGGATCTCGGCTGTGGCTCTAGGCTCCGTCAGTGGCTCTGTCTGTGGCTCTGCCTCTCTTTCAGGGTCTGGTTCTGAATGAAGATCTGGTTCTGACTCTGATTCAGGGTCTCATGATGGCTCTTCCTCTGCCTCTGACACAGCTATGTTTCAGAGTCTGGCTCTCTTTCAGGCTCTGGTTCTGAATTAGGGTTTTGTTCTGGCTCTGGCTCTGGCTGTGTCTCTGGCTCTGGCTCTGGCTCCAGCTCCAGCTCCAGCTCCAGCTCCAGCTCCAGCTCCAGCTCCAGCTCCAGCTCCAGCTCCGGCAGTGTATCAAGTACTGTTGCAGACTCAGGCTGTGGCTCTAGGCTGTGGCTGCAGCTATGTTTTGCGCTCCGGCCCTGTATCAAGCCGTATTTCTGGCTCTGGCTCTGGCTCTGGCTCTGGCTCTGGCTCTGGCTCTGGCTCTGGCTCTGGCTCTGGCTCTGGCTCTGGCTCTGGCACTCTATCAAGTACTGTTTCAGACTCAGGCTGTGGCTGTGGCTCTTCCTCTGTTTCACGCTCAGGCTCTGTTTGAGGCTATGTCTCTGTTTCAGGCTCCAGCACTGTATCAAGTACTGTTGCAGACTCAGGCTGTGGCTCTAGGCTGTGGCTGTTGCACTGGTTCTGGCTGTGGCTCTTTTTCAGGCTCTGGTTCTGAATGAGGGCTTGGTTATGGCACTGATTCAGGGTCTAGCTCTGTCTCTGGCTGTGTCTCTGTTGCACCTCAAACGGTGGTTTGTTGTTGTTGTTGTTATTTTCTTTCTGGGGTGGGACAAATGTTTAGTTGGGGCGGGGATCATTTTAAGTTTAGCATAATTGTTTCTTGCTTTGTTTTTCTTTTACTATTTTTTTAGGTTATTGTATAGTTTGTATTTTGCTTTTTAAGGGGAAAGGGTCAGGGCTGCCTGGGAGGGGGCCTCAGCCAACAGAAGGGCTGGGGCAGGTTCCCTACGGGGGGATGTATTGGAACACCCAATCTCTGTTATCGCGGGTGGGAGGAGCAGTTGCGCTAAGACCAGACCACGTCTTTACCGAAGATCTGGTTCTGACTCTGATTCTGATTCTCTGATTCTGGCTCTCTATCAAGGGCTGTTTCAGACTCAGGCTGTGGCTGTGGCTGTTGCTCTGGTTCTGGCTCTGGCTCTTTCTCAGGCTCTGGTTCTGAATGAGGGCTTGGTTCTGGCACTGATTCAGGGTCTCGCTCTGGCTCTGGCACTCTGTCAAGGACTATTTCAGACTTAGGCTGTGGCTGTGGCTCTGGCTCTGTTTCCATTCTTACAATGGAATGTACACAAAACAATAATCCTTTCTATATAAATTTTCCAATACATTCTGAAAAATAAATCCTTAATTGTTGTCCACCTCCTTTTAGTTCCTTTATCACTCGAATGCTAGCACGGAGTCAAAAGTATTATTGTATTTTTGAACATATCTTGTATCATATTGCGTCTTTATTTTCCCATAATTAAGATAGCCATGCCACCCAAAACGGGTGTCATGACCTTCTAGATCTAAAATATCCCAATTTTTTAAATAAATACCAATCTTTCAACCAGAGAAGACATGAGGCTTCGTAATATAGCTTCAAATCCGGTAACCCGTAGCCACCTCTTTCTACAGTATCTATTAATATCCCATGCTTTACTCTTGGTCTTTTACCCTTCCTCAAAAATTTAGAAATTTCTTTTTGCCACTTGTTGATACTGCTGGTCTTTCATGTAATTGGAATCGTTTGGAATAGAAAGAGTAGCTTCGGTAAAACTATCATTTTAATTACCGAAATACGGCCCAGGAATGATAAATGTAACCTTGTCCGTGTCTCCAACTGTCTTTTGATATCTTTCGAACAATTGGTATAGTTATCTTCATATAAGTTAATATTCTTTGGTGTTATCCATAATCCTAAATACTTGATTTTGGGGTAGATTTTAATGTGTAATATTTGTTCTAATTCTGCTTTTTCATCTGGCGACATATTTTTAACTAATAGTTTTGTCTTGTTTAAATTCATTTTGAACCCCACAACTTTACCGTAGCCATATATTATTTCCAACGCCTTTCTTAAACTCTGTTTTGGTTGCTCCGTAGTTATAATTAAATCGTCAGCAAATGCCCTCATTTTGTAACTTCTATTTCCCAGCATAATCCCTTTTATTTCTTTTTCTTCCCTAATTTGTTTACATAAAACTTCCAATGTTAATATGAAAATTAAGGGGGCTAGTGGGCAACCTTGTCTGACCCCTTTACTGATTTCACACTCCTGTGATAAATTTCCATTGATTATGATTTTAGCTTTTTGTTTTGATTATATTGCTTCAATCCCTTTTATATACTGTATACCAAAATCCATATGGTGTAATAGACCTTTCATAAATTTCCAGGATACCCTGTCGAAAGCTTTTTCTGCATCTATAGCCATTAAGACTGCCTTCTTTTCTATTCTTAAGTCTAAATACGCTAATAAGTTTATAATGTTTCTAGTGTTGCTATAAATGTGCCTCCCGGGCAAAAAGCCAGCTTGCTCATTGTGTATCATCATCTGGAAGACTTTTTTTGATCTTTCGGCTAAAATATTTGCATATAATTTATACTCGTTATTTAGAAGTGCGATAGGCCTATAGTTGTTAATAAGTAGATTGTCCGTTCCCTGTTTTGGAATTAATGCAATAAGGCTGTCTTTCCAAGAATCCGGCATGGTTCCGTCTTTTAAGATACTTCTTAATGGGTCAGACAGTAAGTCCTCAATTTTTTTATAATATATTGCCGGTAGGCCATCTGGCCCTGGTGGCTTTCCTATCTTTGCTTCCTGAATTGCTCTTTGAATTTCGTACGATGTAATAGGGACATTCGACAGTTCTTTTTGTTCTTTAGTAAGTTTCGGAAGACAGTTCTGTTCTAAATGTTCTTTAACTTCCTCTGTTGTTTCATTTCCTTCCTTATAGATTTCTCTAAAGAATTCGAGAAATCGTTTCTCTATTTCTTTAGGGTTGTTTATTATTTTGCCTTCGCACTTAACTCTATTTATAAGCCTTTCTGCCTCTCTCTTCTTTAATTGCCATGCTAATAACCAGGCTCAGGTTCTGTTTCAGGCTGTGTCTCTGTTTCAGGCTCCGGCGCTGTATCAACCACTGTTGCAGACTCAGGCTGTGGCACTATGGCTGTAGCTGTGGCTCTGGTTCTGTTTCAGGCTCTGGCACTGTATCAAGCACTGTTTCAGGCTCAGGCTCAGGCTCAGGCTTCTGCTCTTTATTAGGCTTTGTCTCAGTCTTTGGCTCTAGCACTTATTCTAGCTCTATTTCAGGCTCGGCCTGTGTGTCAGCCTTTGTCTCTGTTTCACGCTGTTTCTCTGTTTCAGGCTCCGACGCTGTTTCAAGCCCTGTATCTGCCTCTGCCTCTGTTTCAGGCTCTGGCACTCTATCAAGCACTGTTTCTGGCTCTGGCTCTCTTTCAGGCTCTGGTTCTGAATTAGGGTTTTGTTCTGGCTCTGGCTGTGTCTCTGGATCTGGCTGTGTCTCTGCTTCAGGCTCCTACGCTGTATCAAGCACTGTATCAGGCTCTGCCTCTCCCTCTGTCCCTGGCTACGTTTAAGCGTCAGGCTCAGTTTCAGACAGTGTCTCTGTTTCAGGATCCAGCACTCTATCAAGCACTATTTCAGACTCAGGCTGTGGCTGTGGATCTCGGCTGTGGCTCTAGGCTCCGTCTGTGGCTCTGTCTGTGGCTCTGGCTCTCTTTCAGGGTCTGGTTCTGAATGAAGATCTGGTTCTGACTCTGATTCAGGGTCTCATGATGGCTCTTCCTCTGCCTCTGACACAGCTATGTTTCAGAGTCTGGCTCTCTTTCAGGCTCTGGTTCTGAATTAGGGTTTTGTTCTGGCTCTGGCTGTGTCTCTGGCTCTGGCTCCAGCTCCAGCTCCAGCTCCGGCACTCTATCAAGTACTGTTGCAGACTCAGGCTGTGGCTCTAGGCTGTGGCTGCAGCTATGTTTTGCGCTCCAGCCCTTTATCAAGCCCTATTTCTGGCTCTGGCTCTGGCTCTGGCTCTGGCTCTGGCTCTGGCTCTGGCTCTGGCTCTGGCTCTGGCTCTGGCTCTGGCTCTGGCTCTGGCTCTGGCTCTGGCTCTGGCTCTGGCTCTGGCTCTGGCTCTGGCTCTGGCTCTGATTCATGGTCTCCCTCTGACTCTGATTCAGGGTCTCGCTCTGGCTCTGGCACTCTATCAAGGACTGTTTCAGACTCAGGCTGTGGCTGTGGCTGTGGCTCTGCCTCTGTTTCACGCTCAGGCTCTGTTTGAGGCTATGTCTCTGTTTCAGGCTCCAGCACTGTATCAAGTACTGTTGCAGACTCAGGTTGTGGCTCTAGGCTGTGGCTGTGGCTGTTGCTCTGGTTCTGGCTGTGGCTCTTTTTCAGGCTCTGGTTCTGAATGAGGGCTTGGTTATGGCACTGATTCAGGGTCTCGCTCTGTCTCTGGCTGTGTCTCTGTTGCACCTCAAACGGTGGTTTGTTGTTGTTGTTGTTATTTTCTTTCTGGGGTGGGACAAATGTTTAGTTGGGGCGGGGATCATTTTAAGTTTAGCATAATTGTTTCTTGCTTTGTTTTTCTTTTACTATTTTTTTAGGTTATTGTATAGTTTGTATTTTGCTTTTTAAGGGGAAAGGGTCAGGGCTGCCTGGGAGGGGGCCTCAGCCAACAGAAGGGCTGGGGCAGGTTCCCTACGGGGGGATGTATTGGAACACCCAATCTCTGTTATCGCGGGTGGGAGGAGCAGTTGCGCTAAGACCAGACCACGTCTTTACCGAAGATCTGGTTCTGACTCTGATTCTGATTCTCTGATTCTGGCTCTCTATCAAGGGCTGTTTCAGACTCAGGCTGTGGCTGTGGCTGTTGCTCTGGTTCTGGCTCTGGCTCTTTCTCAGGCTCTGGTTCTGAATGAGGGCTTGGTTCTGGCACTGATTCAGGGTCTCGCTCTGGCTCTGGCTCTGGCACTCTGTCAAGGACTATTTCAGACTTAGGCTGTGGCTGTGGCTCTGGCTCTGTTTCCATTCTTACAATGGAATGTACACAAAACAATAATCCTTTCTATATAAATTTTCCAATACATTCTGAAAACATAATAAATCCTTAATTGTTGTCCACCTCCTTTTAGTTCCTTTATCACTCGAATGCTAGCACGGAGTCAAAACTGTTATTGTATTTTTGAACATATCTTGTATAATATTGCGTCTTTATTTTCCCATAATTAAGATAGCCATGCCACCCAAAACGGGTGTCATGACCTTCTAGATCTAAAATATGCCAATTTTTTAAATAAATACCAATCTTTCAACCAGAGAAGACATGAGGCTTCGTAATATAGCTTCAAATCCGGTAACCCGTAGCCACCTCTTTCTACAGTATCTATTAATATCCCATGCTTTACTCTTGGTCTTTTACCCTTCCACAAAAATTTAGAAATTTCTTTTTGCCACTTGTTGATACCGCTGGTCTTTCCTGTAATTGGAATCGTTTGGAATAGAAAGAGTAGCTTCGGTAAAACTATCATTTTAATTACCGAAATACGGCCCAGGAATGATAAATTTAACCTTGTCCGTGTCTCCAACTGTCTTTTGATATCTTTCCAACAATTGGTATAGTTATCTTCATATAAGTTAATATTCTTTGGTGTTATCCATAATCCTAAATACTTGATTTTGGGGTAGATTTTAATGTGTAATATTTGTTCTAATTCTGCTTTTTCATCTGGCGACATATTTTTAACTAATAGTTTTGTCTTGTTTAAATTCATTTTGAACCCCGCAACTTTACCGTAGCCGTATATTATTTCCAACGCCTTTCTTAAACTCTGTTTTGGTTGCTCCGTAGTTATAATTATAAATCGTCAGCAAATGCCCTCATTTTGTAACTTCTATTTCCCAGCATAATCCCTTTTATTTCTTTTTCTTCCCTAATTTGTTTACATAAAACTTCCAATGTTAATATGAAAATTAAGGGGGCTAGTGGGCAACCTTGTCTGACCCCTTTACAGATTTCACACTCCTGTGATAAATTTCCATTGATTATGATTTTAGCTTTTTGTTTTGATTATATTGCTTCAATCCCTTTTATATACTGTATACCAAAATCCATATGGTGTAATAGACCTTTCATAAATTTCCAGGATACCCTGTCGAAAGCTTTTTCTGCATCTATAGCCATTAAGACTGCCTTCTTTTCTATTCTTAAGTCTAAATACGCTAATAAGTTTATAATGTTTCTAGTGTTGCTATAAATGTGCCTCCCGGGCAAAAAGCCAGCTTGCTCATTGTGTATCATCATCTGGAAGACTTTTTTTGATCTTTCGGCTAAAATATTTGCATATAATTTATACTCGTTATTTAGAAGTGCGATAGGCCTATAGTTGTTAATAAGTAGATTGTCCGTTCCCTGTTTTGGAATTAATGCAATAAGGCTGTCTTTCCAAGAATCCGGCATGGTTCCGTCTTTTAAGATACTTCTTAATGGGTCAGACAGTAAGTCCTCAATTTTTTTATAATATATTGCCGGTAGGCCGTCTGGCCCTGGTGGCTTTCCTATCTTTGCTTCCTTAATTGCTCTTTGAATTGCGTACGATGTAATAGGGGCATTCGACAGTTCTTGTTGTTCTTTAGTAAGTTTCGGAAGACAGTTCTGTTCTAAAGGTTCTTTAACTTCTTCTGTTGTTTCATTTCCTTCCTTATAGATTTCTCTAAAGAATTCGAGAAATCGTTTCTCTATTTCTTTAGGGTTGTTTATTATTTTGCCTTCGCACTTAACTCTATTTATAAGCCTTTCTGCCTCTCTCTTCTTTAATTGCCATGCTAATAACCAGGCTCAGGTTCTGTTTCAGGCTGTGTATCTGTTTCAGGCTCCGGCGCTGTATCAACCACTGTTGCAGACTCAGGCTGTGGCACTATGGCTGTAGCTGTGGCTCTGGTTCTGTTTCAGGCTCTGGCACTGTATCAAGCACTGTTTCAGGCTCAGGCTCAGGCTTCTGCTCTTTATTAGGCTTTGTCTCAGTCTTTGGCTCTAGCACTTATTCTAGCTCTATTTCAGGCTCGGCCTGTGTGTCAGCCTTTGTCTCTGTTTCACGCTGTTTCTCTGTTTCAGGCTCCGACGCTGTTTCAAGCCCTGTATCTGCCTCTGCCTCTGTTTCAGGCTCTGGCACTCTATCAAGCACTGTTTCTGGCTCTGGCTCTCTTTCAGGCTCTGGTTCTGAATTAGGGTTTTGTTCTGGCTCTGGCTGTGTCTCTGGATCTGGCTGTGTCTCTGGCTCTGGCTCTGGCTCTGGCTCCATCTCCATCTCCATCTCCAGCTCCAGCTCCAGCTTTAGCTCCGGCACTGTATCAAGTACTGTTGCAGACTCAGGCTGTGGCTCTAGGCTGTGGCTGCAGCTATGTTTTGCGCTCCGGCCCTGTATCAAGCCCTATGTCTGGCTCTGGCTCTGGCTTTGGCTCTGGCTCTGGCTCTGGCTCTGGCTCTGGCTCTGGCTCTGGCCCTGGCCCTGGCCCTGGCTCTGGCTCTGGCTCTGATTCATGGTCTCCCTCTGACTCTGATTCAGGGTCTCGCTCTGGCTCTGGCACTCTATCAAGGACTGTTTCAGACTCAGGCTGTGGCTGTGGCTCTGCCTCTGTTTCACGCTCAGGCTCTGTTTGAGGCTATGTCTCTGTTTCAGGCTCCAGCACTGTATCAAGTACTGTTGCAGACTCAGGTTGTGGCTCTAGGCTGTGGCTGTGGCTGTTGCTCTGGTTCTGGCTGTGGCTCTTTTTCAGGCTCTGGTTCTGAATGAGGGCTTGGTTATGGCACTGATTAAGGGTCTCGCTCTGTCTCTGGCTGTGTCTCTGTTGCACCTCAAACGGTGGTTTGTTGTTGTTGTTGTTATTTTCTTTCTGGGGTGGGACAAATGTTTAGTTGGGGCGGGGATCATTTTAAGTTTAGCATAATTGTTTCTTGCTTTGTTTTTCTTTTACTATTTTTTTAGGTTATTGTATAGTTTGTATTTTACTTTTTAAGGGGAAAGGGTCAGGGCTGCCTGGGAGGGGGCCTCAGCCAACAGAAGGGCTGGGGAAGGTTCCCTACGGGGGGATGTATTGGAACACCCAATCTCTGTTATCGCGGGTGGGAGGAGCAGTTGCGCTAAGACCAGACCACGTCTTTACCGAAGACCTGGTTCTGACTCTGATTCTGATTCTCTGATTCTGGCTCTCTATCAAGGGCTGTTTCAGACTCAGGCTGTGGCTGTGGCTGTTGCTCTGGTTCTGGCTCTGGCTCTTTCTCAGGCTCTGGTTCTGAATGAGGGCTTGGTTCTGGCACTGATTCAGGGTCTCGCTCTGGCTCTGGCACTCTGTCAAGGACTATTTCAGACTTAGGCTGTGGCTGTGGCTCTGGCTCTGTTTCCATTCTTACAATGGAATGTACACAAAACAATAATCCTTTCTATATAAATTTTCCAATACATTCTGAAAACATAATAAATCCTTAATTGTTGTCCACCTCCTTTTAGTTCCTTTATCACTCGAATGCTAGCACGGAGTCAAAAGTATTATTGTATTTTTGAACATATCTTGTATCATATTGCGTCTTTATTTTCCCATAATTAAGATAGCCATGCCACCCAAAACGGGTGTCATGACCTTCTAGATCTAAAATATCCCAATTTTTTAAATAAATACCAATCTTTCAACCAGAGAAGACATGAGGCTTCGTAATATAGCTTCAAATCCGGTAACCCGTAGCCACCTCTTTCTACAGTATCTATTAATATCCCATGCTTTACTCTTGGTCTTTTACCCTTCCACAAAAATTTAGAAATTTCTTTTTGCCACTTGTTGATACCGCTGGTCTTTCCTGTAATTGGAATCGTTTGGAATAGAAAGAGTAGCTTCGGTAAAACTATCATTTTAATTACCGAAATACGGCCCAGGAGTGATAAATTTAACCTTGTCCGTGTCTCCAACTGTCTTTTGATATCTTTCCAACAATTAGTATAATTATCTTCATATAAGTTAATATTCTTTGGTGTTATCCATAATCCTAAATACTTGATTTTGGGGTAGATTTTAATGTGTAATATTTGTTCTAATTCTGCTTTTTCATCTGGCGACATATTTTTAACTTATAGTTTTGTCTTGTTTAAATTCATTTTGAACCCCGCAACTTTACCGTAGCCATATATTATTTCCAACGCCTTTCTTAAACTCTGTTTTGGTTGCTCCGTAGTTATAATTATAAATCGTCAGCAAATGCCCTCATTTTGTAACTTCTATTTCCCAGCATAATCCCTTTTATTTCTTTTTCTTCCCTAATTTGTTTACATAAAACTTCCAATGTTAATATGAAAATTAAGGGGGCTAGTGGGCAACCTTGTCTGACCCCTTTACAGATTTCACACTCCTGTGATAAATTTCCATTGATTGTGATTTTAGCTTTTTGTTTTGATTATATTGCTTCAATCCCTTTTATATACTGTATACCAAAATCCATATGGTGTAATAGACCTTTCATAAATTTCCAGGATACCCTGTCGAAAGCTTTTTCTGCATCTATAGCCATTAAGACTGCCTTCTTTTCTATTCTTAAGTCTAAATACGCTAATAAGTTTATAATGTTTCTAGTGTTGCTATAAATGTGCCTCCCGGGCAAAAAGCCAGCTTGCTCATTGTGTATCATCATCTGGAAAAATTTTTTTGATCTTTCGGCTAAAATATTTGCATATAATTTATACTCGTTATTTAGAAGTGCGATAGGCCTATAGTTGTTAATAAGTAGATTGTCCGTTCCCTGTTTTGGAATTAATGCAATAAGGCTGTCTTTCCAAGAATCCGGCATGGTTCCGTCTTTTAAGATACTTCTTAATGGGTCAGACAGTAAGTCCTCAATTTTTTTATAATATATTGCCGGTAGGCCGTCTGGCCCTGGTGGCTTTCCTATCTTTGCTTCCTGAATTGCTCTTTGAATTTCGTACGATGTAATAGGGGCATTCGAAAGTTCTTTTTGTTCTTTAGTAAGTTTCGGAAGACAGTTCTGTTCTAAAGGTTCTTTAACTTCTTCTGTTGTTTCATTTCCTTCCTTATAGATTTCTCTAAAGAATTCGAGAAATCGTTTCTCTATTTCTTTAGGGTTGTTTATTATTTTGCCTTCGCACTTAACTCTATTTATAAGCCTTTCTGCCTCTCTCTTCTTTAATTGCCATGCTAATAACCAGGCTCAGGTTCTGTTTCAGGCTGTGTATCTGTTTCAGGCTCCGGCGCTGTATCAACCACTGTTGCAGACTCAGGCTGTGGCACTATGGCTGTAGCTGTGGCTCTGGTTCTGTTTCAGGCTCTGGCACTGTATCAAGCACTGTTTCAGGCTCAGGCTCAGGCTCAGGCTTCTGCTCTTTATTAGGCTTTGTCTCAGTCTTTGGCTCTAGCACTTATTCTAGCTCTATTTCAGGCTCGGCCTGTGTGTCAGCCTTTGTCTCTGTTTCACGCTGTTTCTCTGTTTCAGGCTCCGACGCTGTTTCAAGCCCTGTATCTGCCTCTGCCTCTGCTTCAGGCTCTGGCACTCTATCAAGCACTGTTTCTGGCTCTGGCTCTCTTTCAGGCTCTGGTTCTGAATTAGGGTTTTGTTCTGGCTCTGGCTGTGTCTCTGGATCTGGCTGTGTCTCTGCTTCAGGCTCCTACGCTGTATCAAGCACTGTATCAGGCTCTGCCTCTCCCTCTGTCCCTGGCTACGTTTAAGCGTCAGGCTCAGTTTCAGACAGTGTCTCTGTTTCAGGATCCAGCACTCTATCAAGCACTATTTCAGACTCAGGCTGTGGCTGTGGATCTCGGCTGTGGCTCTAGGCTCCGTCTGTGGCTCTGTCTGTGGCTCTGGCTCTCTTTCAGGGTCTGGTTCTGAATGAAGATCTGGTTCTGACTCTGATTCAGGGTCTCATGATGGCTCTTCCTCTGCCTCTGACACAGCTATGTTTCAGAGTCTGGCTCTCTTTCAGGCTCTGGTTCTGAATTAGGGCTTTGTTCTGGCTCTGGCTGTGTCTCTGGCTCTGGCTCCAGCTCCAGCTCCAGCTCCGGCACTGTATCAAGTACTGTTGCAGACTCAGGCTGTGGCTCTAGGCTGTGGCTGCAGCTATGTTTTGCGCTCCGGCCCTGTATCAAGCCCTATTTCTGGCTCTGGCTCTGGCTCTGGCTCTGGCTCTGGCTCTGGCTCTGGCTCTGGCTCTGGCTCTGGCTCTGGCTCTGGCTCTGGCTCTGGCTCTGGCTCTGATTCATGGTCTCCCTCTGACTCTGATTCAGGGTCTCGCTCTGGCTCTGGCACTCTATCAAGGACTGTTTCAGACTCATGCTGTGGCTGTGGCTCTGCCTCTGTTTCACGCTCAGGCTCTGTTTGAGGCTATGTCTCTGTTTCAGGCTCCAGCACTGTATCAAGTACTGTTGCAGACTCAGGTTGTGGCTCTAGGCTGTGGTTGTGGCTGTTGCTCTGGTTCTGGCTGTGGCTCTTTTTCAGGCTCTGGTTCTGAATGAGGGCTTGGTTATGGCACTGATTCAGGGTCTCGCTCTGTCTCTGGCTGTGTCTCTGTTGCACCTCAAACGGTGGTTTGTTGTTGTTGTTGTTATTTTCTTTCTGGGGTGGGACAAATGTTTAGTTGGGGCGGGGATCATTTTAAGTTTAGCATAATTGTTTCTTGCTTTGTTTTTCTTTTACTATTTTTTTAGGTTATTGTATAGTTTGTATTTTGCTTTTTAAGGGGAAAGGGTCAGGGCTGCCTGGGAGGGGGCCTCAGCCAACAGAAGGGCTGGGGCAGGTTCCCTACGGGGGGATGTATTGGAACACCCAATCTCTGTTATCGCGGGTGGGAGGAGCAGTTGCGCTAAGACCAGACCACGTCTTTACCGAAGATCTGGTTCTGACTCTGATTCTGATTCTCTGATTCTGGCTCTCTATCAAGGGTTGTTTCAGACTCAGGCTGTGGCTGTGGCTGTTGCTCTGGTTCTGGCTCTGGCTCTTTCTCAGGCTCTGGTTCTGAATGAGGGCTTGGTTCTGGCACTGATTCAGGGTCTCGCTCTGGCTCTGGCTCTGGCTCTGGCACTCTGTCAAGGACTATTTCAGACTTAGGCTGTGGCTGTGGCTCTGGCTCTGTTTCCATTCTTACAATGGAATGTACACAAAACAATAATCCTTTCTATATAAATTTTCCAATACATTCTGAAAACATAATAAATCCTTAATTGTTGTCCACCTCCTTTTAGTTCCTTTATCACTCGAATGCTAGCACGGAGTCAAAACTATTATTGTATTTTTGAACATATCTTGTATAATATTGCGTCTTTATTTTCCCATAATTAAGATAGCCATGCCACCCAAAACGGGTGTCATGACCTTCTAGATCTAAAATATCCCAATTTTTTAAATAAATACCAATCTTTCAACCAGAGAAGACATGAGGCTTCGTAATATAGCTTCAAATCCGGTAACCCGTAGCCACCTCTTTCTACAGTATCTATTAATATCCCATGCTTTACTCTTGGTCTTTTACCCTTCCACAAAAATTTAGAAATTTCTTTTTGCCACTTGTTGATACCGCTGGTCTTTCCTGTAATTGGAATCGTTTGGAATAGAAAGAGTAGCTTCGGTAAAACTATCATTTTAATTACTGAAATACGGCCCAGGAATGATAAATTTAACCTTGTCCGTGTCTCCAACTGTCTTTTGATATCTTTCCAACAATTGGTATAGTTATCTTCATATAAGTTAATATTCTTTGGTGTTATCCATAATCCTAAATACTTGATTTTGGGGTAGATTTTAATCTGTAATATTTGTTCTAATTCTGCTTTTTCATCTGGCGACATATTTTTAACTAATAGTTTTGTCTTGTTTAAATTCATTTTGAACCCCGCAACTTTACCGTAGCCATATATTATTTCCAACGCCTTTCTTAAACTCTGTTTTGGTTGCTCCGTAGTTATAATTATAAATCGTCAGCAAATGCCCTCATTTTGTAACTTCTATTTCCCAGCATAATCCCTTTTATTTCTTTTTCTTCCCTAATTTGTTTACATAAAACTTCCCATGTTAATATGAAAATTAAGGGGGCTAGTGGGCAACCTTGTCTGACCCCTTTACAGATTTCACACTCCTGTGATAAATTTCCATTGATTATGATTTTAGCTTTTTGTTTTGATTATATTGCTTCAATCCCTTTTATATACTGTATACCAAAATCCATATGGTGTAATAGACCTTTCATAAATTTCCAGGATACCCTGTCGAAAGCTTTTTCTGCATCTATAGCCATTAAGACTGCCTTCTTTTCTATTCTTAAGTCTAAATACGCTAATAAGTTTATAATGTTTCTAGTGTTGCTATAAATGTGCCTCCCGGGCAAAAAGCCAGCTTGCTCATTGTGTATCATCATCTGGAAGACTTTTTTTGATCTTTCGGCTAAAATATTTGCATATAATTTATACTCGTTATTTAGAAGTGCGATAGGCCTATAGTTGTTAATAAGTAGATTGTCCGTTCCCTGTTTTGGAATTAATGCAATAAGGCTGTCTTTCCAAGAATCCGGCATGGTTCCGTCTTTTAAGATACTTCTTAATGGGTCAGACAGTAAGTCCTCAATTTTTTTATAATATATTGCCGGTAGGCCGTCTGGCCCTGGTGGCTTTCCTATCTTTGCTTCCTTAATTGCTCTTTGAATTTCGTACGATGTAATAGGGGCATTCGACAGTTCTTTTTGTTTTTTAGTAAGTTTCGGAAGACAGTTCTGTTCTAAAGGTTCTTTAACTTCTTCTGTTGTTTCATTTCCTTCCTTATAGATTTCTCTAAAGAATTCGAGAAATCGTTTCTCTATTTCTTTAGGGTTGTTTATTATTTTGCCTTCGCACTTAACTCTATTTATAAGCCTTTCTGCCTCTCTCTTCTTTAATTGCCATGCTAATAACCAGGCTCAGGTTCTGTTTCAGGCTGTGTCTCTGTTTCAGGCTCCGGCGCTGTATCAACCACTGTTGCAGACTCAGGCTGTGGCACTATGGCTGTAGCTGTGGCTCTGGTTCTGTTTCAGGCTCTGGCACTGTATCAAGCACTGTTTCAGGCTCAGGCTCAGGCTCAGGCTTCTGCTCTTTATTAGGCTTTGTCTCAGTCTTTGGCTCTAGCACTTATTCTAGCTCTATTTCAGGCTCGGCCTGTGTGTCAGCCTTTGTCTCTGTTTCACGCTGTTTCTCTGTTTCAGGCTCCGACGCTGTTTCAAGCCCTGTATCTGCCTCTGCCTCTGTTTCAGGCTCTGGCACTCTATCAAGCACTGTTTCTGGCTCTGGCTCTCTTTCAGGCTCTGGTTCTGAATTAGGGTTTTGTTCTGGCTCTGGCTGTGTCTCTGGCTCTGGCTGTGTCTCCGGCTCCGGCTCTGGCTCTGGCTCTGGCTCTGGCTCTGGCTCTGGCTCCATCTCCATCTCCATCTCCATCTCCAGCTCCAGCTTTAGCTCCGGCACTCTATCAAGTACTGTTGCAGACTCAGGCTGTGGCTCTAGGCTGTGGCTGCAGCTATGTTTTGCGCTCCGGCTCTGTATCAAGCCCTATGTCTGGCTCTGGCTCCGGCTCTGGCTCTGGCTCTGGCTCTGGCTCTGGCTCTGGCTCTGGCTCTGGCTCTGGCTCTGGCTCTGGGTCTGGCTCTGGCTCTGATTCATGGTCTCACTCTGACTCTGATTCAGGGTCTCGCTCTGGCTCTGGCACTCTATCAAGGACTGTTTCAGACTCAGGCTGTGGCTGTGGCTCTGCCTCTGTTTCACGCTCAGGCTCTGTTTCAGGCTTTGTCTCTGTTTCAGGCTCCAGCACTGTATCAAGTACTGTTGCAGACTCAGGTTGTGGCTCTAGGCTGTGGCTGTGGCTGTTGCTCTGGTTCTGGCTGTGGCTCTTTTTCAGGCTCTGGTTCTGAATGAGGGCTTGGTTATGGCACTGATTCAGGGTCTCGCTCTGTCTCTGGCTGTGTCTCTGTTGCACCTCAAACGGTGGTTTGTTGTTGTTGTTGTTATTTTCTTTCTGGGGTGGGACAAATGTTTAGTTGGGGCGGGGATCATTTTAAGTTTAGCATAATTGTTTCTTGCTTTGTTTTTCTTTTACTATTTTTTTAGGTTATTGTATAGTTTGTATTTTGCTTTTTAAGGGGAAAGGGTCAGGGCTGCCTGGGAGGGGGCCTCAGCCAACAGAAGGGCTGGGGCAGGTTCCCTACGGGGGGATGTATTGGAACACCCAATCTCTGTTATCGCGGGTGGGAGGAGCAGTTGCGCTAAGACCAGACCACGTCTTTACCGAAGATCTGGTTCTGACTCTGATTCTGATTCTCTGATTCTGGCTCTCTATCAAGGGCTGTTTCAGACTCAGGCTGTGGCTGTGGCTGTGGCTGTTGCTCTGGTTCTGGCTCTGGCTCTTTCTCAGGCTCTGGTTCTGAATGAGGGCTTGGTTCTGGCACTGATTCAGGGTCTCGCTCTGGCTCTGGCTCTGGCTCTGGCACTCTGTCAAGGACTATTTCAGACTTAGGCTGTGGCTGTGGCTCTGGCTCTGTTTCCATTCTTACAATGGAATGTACACAAAACAATAATCCTTTCTATATAAATTTTCCAATACATTCTGAAAACATAATAAATCCTTAATTGTTGTCCACCTCCTTTTAGTTCCTTTATCACTCGAATGCTAGCACGGAGTCAAAACTATTATTGTATTTTTGAACATATCTTGTATAATATTGCATCTTTATTTTCCCATAATTAAGATAGCCATGCCACCCAAAACGGGTGTCATGACCTTCTAGATCTAAAATATCCCAATTTTTTAAATAAATACCAATCTTTCAACCAGAGAAGACATGAGGCTTCGTAATATAGCTTCAAATCCGGTAACCCGTAGCCACCTCTTTCTACAGTATCTATTAATATCCCATGCTTTACTCTTGGTCTTTTACCCTTCCACAAAAATTTAGAAATTTCTTTTTGCCACTTGTTGATACCGCTGGTCTTTCCTGTAATTGGAATCGTTTGGAATAGAAAGAGTAGCTTCGGTAAAACTATCATTTTAATTACCGAAATACGGCCCAGGAATGATAAATTTAACCTTGTCCGTGTCTCCAACTGTCATTTGATATCTTTCCAACAATTGGTATAGTTATCTTCATATAAGTTAATATTCTTTGGTGTTATCCATAATCCTAAATACTTGATTTTGGGGTAGATTTTAATCTGTAATATTTGTTCTAATTCTGCTTTTTCATCTGGCGACATATTTTTAACTAATAGTTTTGTCTTGTTTAAATTCATTTTGAACCCCGCAACTTTACCGTAGCCATATATTATTTCCAACGCCTTTCTTAAACTCTGTTTTGGTTGCTCCGTAGTTATAATTAAATCGCCATCAAATGCCCTCATTTTGTAACTTCTATTTCCCAGCATAATCCCTTTTATTTCTTTTTCTTCCCTAATTTGTTTACATAAAACTTCCCATGTTAATATGAAAATTAAGGGGGCTAGTGGGCAACCTTGTCTGACCCCTTTACAGATTTCACACTCCTGTGATAAATTTCCATTGATTATGATTTTAGCTTTTTGTTTTGATTATATTGCTTCAATCCCTTTTATATACTGTATACCAAAATCCATATGGTGTAATAGACCTTTCATAAATTTCCAGGATACCCTGTCGAAAGCTTTTTCTGCATCTATAGCCATTAAGACTGCCTTCTTTTCTATTCTTAAGTCTAAATACGCTAATAAGTTTATAATGTTTCTAGTGTTGCTATAAATGTGCCTCCCGGGCAAAAAGCCAGCTTGGTCATTGTGTATCATCATCTGGAAGACTTTTTTTGATCTTTCGGCTAAAATATTTGCATATAATTTATACTCGTTATTTAGAAGTGCGATAGGCCTATACTTGTTAATAAGTAGATTGTCCGTTCCCTGTTTTGGAATTAATGCAATAAGGCTGTCTTTCCAAGAATCCGGCATGGTTCCGTCTTTTAAGATACTTCTTAATGGGTCAGACAGTAAGTCCTCAATTTTTTTATAATATATTGCCGGTAGGCCGTCTGGCCCTGGTGGCTTTCCTATCTTTGCTTCCTTAATTGCTCTTTGAATTTCGTACGATGTAATAGGGGCATTCGACAGTTCTTTTTGTTTTTTAGTAAGTTTCGGAAGACAGTTCTGTTCTAAAGGTTCTTTAACTTCTTCTGTTGTTTCATTTCCTTCCTTATAGATTTCTCTAAAGAATTCGAGAAATCGTTTCTCTATTTCTTTAGGGTTGTTTATTATTTTGCCTTCGCACTTAACTCTATTTATAAGCCTTTCTGCCTCTCTCTTCTTTAATTGCCATGCTAATAACCAGGCTCAGGTTCTGTTTCAGGCTGTGTCTCTGTTTCAGGCTCCGGCGCTGTATCAACCACTGTTGCAGACTCAGGCTGTGGCACTATGGCTGTAGCTGTGGCTCTGGTTCTGTTTCAGGCTCTGGCACTGTATCAAGCACTGTTTCAGGCTCAGGCTCAGGCTCAGGCTTCTGCTCTTTATTAGGCTTTGTCTCAGTCTTTGGCTCTAGCACTTATTCTAGCTCTATTTCAGGCTCGGCCTGTGTGTCAGCCTTTGTCTCTGTTTCACGCTGTTTCTCTGTTTCAGGCTCCGACGCTGTTTCAAGCCCTGTATCTGTCTCTGCCTCTGCTTCAGGCTCTGGCACTCTATCAAGCACTGTTTCTGGCTCTGGCTCTCTTTCAGGCTCTGGTTCTGAATTAGGGTTTTGTTCTGGCTCTGGCTGTGTCTCTGGCTCTGGCTGTGTCTCTGGCTCTGGCTCCAGCTCCAGCTCCAGCTCCGGCACTGTATCAAGTACTGTTGCAGACTCAGGCTGTGGCTCTAGGCTGTGGCTGCAGCTATGTTTTGCGCTCCAGCCCTGTATCAAGCCATATTTCTGGCTCTGGCTCTGGCTCTGGCTCTGGCTCTGGCTCTGGCTCTGGCTCTGGCTCTGGCTCTGGCTCTGGCTCTGGCTCTGGCTCTGGCTCTGGCTCTGGCTCTGGCTCTGGCTCCATCTCCATCTCCATCTCCATCTCCAGCTCCAGCTTTAGCTCCGGCACTCTATCAAGTACTGTTGCAGACTCAGGCTGTGGCTCTAGGCTGTGGCTGCAGCTATGTTTTGCGCTCCGGCTCTGTATCAAGCCCTATGTCTGGCTCTGGCTCCGGCTCTGGCTCTGGCTCTGGCTCTGGCTCTGGCTCTGGCTCTGGCTCTGGCTCTGGCTCTGGGTCTGGCTCTGGCTCTGATTCATGGTCTCACTCTGACTCTGATTCAGGGTCTCGCTCTGGCTCTGGCACTCTATCAAGGACTGTTTCAGACTCAGGCTGTGGCTGTGGCTCTGCCTCTGTTTCACGCTCAGGCTCTGTTTCAGGCTTTGTCTCTGTTTCAGGCTCCAGCACTGTATCAAGTACTGTTGCAGACTCAGGTTGTGGCTCTAGGCTGTGGCTGTGGCTGTTGCTCTGGTTCTGGCTGTGGCTCTTTTTCAGGCTCTGGTTCTGAATGAGGGCTTGGTTATGGCACTGATTCAGGGTCTCGCTCTGTCTCTGGCTGTGTCTCTGTTGCACCTCAAACGGTGGTTTGTTGTTGTTGTTGTTATTTTCTTTCTGGGGTGGGACAAATGTTTAGTTGGGGCGGGGATCATTTTAAGTTTAGCATAATTGTTTCTTGCTTTGTTTTTCTTTTACTATTTTTTTAGGTTATTGTATAGTTTGTATTTTGCTTTTTAAGGGGAAAGGGTCAGGGCTGCCTGTAAGGGGGCCTCAGCCAACAGAAGGGCTGGGGCAGGTTCCCTACGGGGGGATGTATTGGAACACCCAATCTCTGTTATCGCGGGTGGGAGGAGCAGTTGCGCTAAGACCAGACCACGTCTTTACCGAAGATCTGGTTCTGACTCTGATTCTGATTCTCTGATTCTGGCTCTCTATCAAGGGCTGTTTCAGACTCAGGCTGTGGCTGTGGCTGTGGCTGTTGCTCTGGTTCTGGCTCTGGCTCTTTCTCAGGCTCTGGTTCTGAATGAGGGCTTGGTTCTGGCACTGATTCAGGGTCTCGCTCTGGCTCTGGCTCTGGCTCTGGCACTCTGTCAAGGACTATTTCAGACTTAGGCTGTGGCTGTGGCTCTGGCTCTGTTTCCATTCTTACAATGGAATGTACACAAAACAATAATCCTTTCTATATAAATTTTCCAATACATTCTGAAAACATAATAAATCCTTAATTGTTGTCCACCTCCTTTTAGTTCCTTTATCACTCGAATGCTAGCACGGAGTCAAAACTATTATTGTATTTTTGAACATATCTTGTATAATATTGCATCTTTATTTTCCCATAATTAAGATAGCCATGCCACCCAAAACGGGTGTCATGACCTTCTAGATCTAAAATATCCCAATTTTTTAAATAAATACCAATCTTTCAACCAGAGAAGACATGAGGCTTCGTAATATAGCTTCAAATCCGGTAACCCGTAGCCACCTCTTTCTACAGTATCTATTAATATCCCATGCTTTACTCTTGGTCTTTTACCCTTCCACAAAAATTTAGAAATTTCTTTTTGCCACTTGTTGATACCGCTGGTCTTTCCTGTAATTGGAATCGTTTGGAATAGAAAGAGTAGCTTCGGTAAAACTATCATTTTAATTACCGAAATACGGCCCAGGAATGATAAATTTAACCTTGTCCGTGTCTCCAACTGTCATTTGATATCTTTCCAACAATTGGTATAGTTATCTTCATATAAGTTAATATTCTTTGGTGTTATCCATAATCCTAAATACTTGATTTTGGGGTAGATTTTAATCTGTAATATTTGTTCTAATTCTGCTTTTTCATCTGGCGACATATTTTTAACTAATAGTTTTGTCTTGTTTAAATTCATTTTGAACCCCGCAACTTTACCGTAGCCATATATTATTTCCAACGCCTTTCTTAAACTCTGTTTTGGTTGCTCCGTAGTTATAATTAAATCGCCATCAAATGCCCTCATTTTGTAACTTCTATTTCCCAGCATAATCCCTTTTATTTCTTTTTCTTCCCTAATTTGTTTACATAAAACTTCCCATGTTAATATGAAAATTAAGGGGGCTAGTGGGCAACCTTGTCTGACCCCTTTACAGATTTCACACTCCTGTGATAAATTTCCATTGATTATGATTTTAGCTTTTTGTTTTGATTATATTGCTTCAATCCCTTTTATATACTGTATACCAAAATCCATATGGTGTAATAGACCTTTCATAAATTTCCAGGATACCCTGTCGAAAGCTTTTTCTGCATCTATAGCCATTAAGACTGCCTTCTTTTCTATTCTTAAGTCTAAATACGCTAATAAGTTTATAATGTTTCTAGTGTTGCTATAAATGTGCCTCCCGGGCAAAAAGCCAGCTTGCTCATTGTGTATCATCATCTGGAAGACTTTTTTTGATCTTTCGGCTAAAATATTTGCATATAATTTATACTCGTTATTTAGAAGTGCGATAGGCCTATAGTTGTTAATAAGTAGATTGTCCGTTCCCTGTTTTGGAATTAATGCAATAAGGCTGTCTTTCCAAGAATCCGGCATGGTTCCGTCTTTTAAGATACTTCTTAATGGGTCAGACAGTAAGTCCTCAATTTTTTTATAATATATTGCCGGTAGGCCGTCTGGCCCTGGTGGCTTTCCTATCTTTGCTTCCTTAATTGCTCTTTGAATTTCGTACGATGTAATAGGGGCATTCGACAGTTCTTTTTGTTTTTTAGTAAGTTTCGGAAGACAGTTCTGTTCTAAAGGTTCTTTAACTTCTTCTGTTGTTTCATTTCCTTCCTTATAGATTTCTCTAAAGAATTCGAGAAATCGTTTCTCTATTTCTTTAGGGTTGTTTATTATTTTGCCTTCGCACTTAACTCTATTTATAAGCCTTTCTGCCTCTCTCTTCTTTAATTGCCATGCTAATAACCAGGCTCAGGTTCTGTTTCAGGCTGTGTCTCTGTTTCAGGCTCCGGCGCTGTATCAACCACTGTTGCAGACTCAGGCTGTGGCACTATGGCTGTAGCTGTGGCTCTGGTTCTGTTTCAGGCTCTGGCACTGTATCAAGCACTGTTTCAGGCTCAGGCTCAGGCTCAGGCTTCTGCTCTTTATTAGGCTTTGTCTCAGTCTTTGGCTCTAGCACTTATTCTAGCTCTATTTCAGGCTCGGCCTGTGTGTCAGCCTTTGTCTCTGTTTCACGCTGTTTCTCTGTTTCAGGCTCCGACGCTGTTTCAAGCCCTGTATCTGCCTCTGCCTCTGTTTCAGGCTCTGGCACTCTATCAAGCACTGTTTCTGGCTCTGGCTCTCTTTCAGGCTCTGGTTCTGAATTAGGGTTTTGTTCTGGCTCTGGCTGTGTCTCTGGCTCTGGCTGTGTCTCCGGCTCCGGCTCTGGCTCTGGCTCTGGCTCTGGCTCTGGCTCTGGCTCCATCTCCATCTCCATCTCCATCTCCAGCTCCAGCTTTAGCTCCGGCACTCTATCAAGTACTGTTGCAGACTCAGGCTGTGGCTCTAGGCTGTGGCTGCAGCTATGTTTTGCGCTCCGGCTCTGTATCAAGCCCTATGTCTGGCTCTGGCTCCGGCTCTGGCTCTGGCTCTGGCTCTGGCTCTGGCTCTGGCTCTGGCTCTGGCTCTGGCTCTGGCTCTGGCTCTGGCTCTGATTCATGGTCTCACTCTGACTCTGATTCAGGGTCTCGCTCTGGCTCTGGCACTCTATCAAGGACTGTTTCAGACTCAGGCTGTGGCTGTGGCTCTGCCTCTGTTTCACGCTCAGGCTCTGTTTCAGGCTTTGTCTCTGTTTCAGGCTCCAGCACTGTATCAAGTACTGTTGCAGACTCAGGTTGTGGCTCTAGGCTGTGGCTGTGGCTGTTGCTCTGGTTCTGGCTGTGGCTCTTTTTCAGGCTCTGGTTCTGAATGAGGGCTTGGTTATGGCACTGATTCAGGGTCTCGCTCTGTCTCTGGCTGTGTCTCTGTTGCACCTCAAACGGTGGTTTGTTGTTGTTGTTGTTATTTTCTTTCTGGGGTGGGACAAATGTTTAGTTGGGGCGGGGATCATTTTAAGTTTAGCATAATTGTTTCTTGCTTTGTTTTTCTTTTACTATTTTTTTAGGTTATTGTATAGTTTGTATTTTGCTTTTTAAGGGGAAAGGGTCAGGGCTGCCTGGGAGGGGGCCTCAGCCAACAGAAGGGCTGGGGCAGGTTCCCTACGGGGGGATGTATTGGAACACCCAATCTCTGTTATCGCGGGTGGGAGGAGCAGTTGCGCTAAGACCAGACCACGTCTTTACCGAAGATCTGGTTCTGACTCTGATTCTGATTCTCTGATTCTGGCTCTCTATCAAGGGCTGTTTCAGACTCAGGCTGTGGCTGTGGCTGTGGCTGTTGCTCTGGTTCTGGCTCTGGCTCTTTCTCAGGCTCTGGTTCTGAATGAGGGCTTGGTTCTGGCACTGATTCAGGGTCTCGCTCTGGCTCTGGCTCTGGCTCTGGCACTCTGTCAAGGACTATTTCAGACTTAGGCTGTGGCTGTGGCTCTGGCTCTGTTTCCATTCTTACAATGGAATGTACACAAAACAATAATCCTTTCTATATAAATTTTCCAATACATTCTGAAAACATAATAAATCCTTAATTGTTGTCCACCTCCTTTTAGTTCCTTTATCACTCGAATGCTAGCACGGAGTCAAAACTATTATTGTATTTTTGAACATATCTTGTATAATATTGCATCTTTATTTTCCCATAATTAAGATAGCCATGCCACCCAAAACGGGTGTCATGACCTTCTAGATCTAAAATATCCCAATTTTTTAAATAAATACCAATCTTTCAACCAGAGAAGACATGAGGCTTCGTAATATAGCTTCAAATCCGGTAACCCGTAGCCACCTCTTTCTACAGTATCTATTAATATCCCATGCTTTACTCTTGGTCTTTTACCCTTCCACAAAAATTTAGAAATTTCTTTTTGCCACTTGTTGATACCGCTGGTCTTTCCTGTAATTGGAATCGTTTGGAATAGAAAGAGTAGCTTCGGTAAAACTATCATTTTAATTACCGAAATACGGCCCAGGAATGATAAATTTAACCTTGTCCGTGTCTCCAACTGTCATTTGATATCTTTCCAACAATTGGTATAGTTATCTTCATATAAGTTAATATTCTTTGGTGTTATCCATAATCCTAAATACTTGATTTTGGGGTAGATTTTAATCTGTAATATTTGTTCTAATTCTGCTTTTTCATCTGGCGACATATTTTTAACTAATAGTTTTGTCTTGTTTAAATTCATTTTGAACCCCGCAACTTTACCGTAGCCATATATTATTTCCAACGCCTTTCTTAAACTCTGTTTTGGTTGCTCCGTAGTTATAATTAAATCGCCATCAAATGCCCTCATTTTGTAACTTCTATTTCCCAGCATAATCCCTTTTATTTCTTTTTCTTCCCTAATTTGTTTACATAAAACTTCCCATGTTAATATGAAAATTAAGGGGGCTAGTGGGCAACCTTGTCTGACCCCTTTACAGATTTCACACTCCTGTGATAAATTTCCATTGATTATGATTTTAGCTTTTTGTTTTGATTATATTGCTTCAATCCCTTTTATATACTGTATACCAAAATCCATATGGTGTAATAGACCTTTCATAAATTTCCAGGATACCCTGTCGAAAGCTTTTTCTGCATCTATAGCCATTAAGACTGCCTTCTTTTCTATTCTTAAGTCTAAATACGCTAATAAGTTTATAATGTTTCTAGTGTTGCTATAAATGTGCCTCCCGGGCAAAAAGCCAGCTTGGTCATTGTGTATCATCATCTGGAAGACTTTTTTTGATCTTTCGGCTAAAATATTTGCATATAATTTATACTCGTTATTTAGAAGTGCGATAGGCCTATACTTGTTAATAAGTAGATTGTCCGTTCCCTGTTTTGGAATTAATGCAATAAGGCTGTCTTTCCAAGAATCCGGCATGGTTCCGTCTTTTAAGATACTTCTTAATGGGTCAGACAGTAAGTCCTCAATTTTTTTATAATATATTGCCGGTAGGCCGTCTGGCCCTGGTGGCTTTCCTATCTTTGCTTCCTTAATTGCTCTTTGAATTTCGTACGATGTAATAGGGGCATTCGACAGTTCTTTTTGTTTTTTAGTAAGTTTCGGAAGACAGTTCTGTTCTAAAGGTTCTTTAACTTCTTCTGTTGTTTCATTTCCTTCCTTATAGATTTCTCTAAAGAATTCGAGAAATCGTTTCTCTATTTCTTTAGGGTTGTTTATTATTTTGCCTTCGCACTTAACTCTATTTATAAGCCTTTCTGCCTCTCTCTTCTTTAATTGCCATGCTAATAACCAGGCTCAGGTTCTGTTTCAGGCTGTGTCTCTGTTTCAGGCTCCGGCGCTGTATCAACCACTGTTGCAGACTCAGGCTGTGGCACTATGGCTGTAGCTGTGGCTCTGGTTCTGTTTCAGGCTCTGGCACTGTATCAAGCACTGTTTCAGGCTCAGGCTCAGGCTCAGGCTTCTGCTCTTTATTAGGCTTTGTCTCAGTCTTTGGCTCTAGCACTTATTCTAGCTCTATTTCAGGCTCGGCCTGTGTGTCAGCCTTTGTCTCTGTTTCACGCTGTTTCTCTGTTTCAGGCTCCGACGCTGTTTCAAGCCCTGTATCTGTCTCTGCCTCTGCTTCAGGCTCTGGCACTCTATCAAGCACTGTTTCTGGCTCTGGCTCTCTTTCAGGCTCTGGTTCTGAATTAGGGTTTTGTTCTGGCTCTGGCTGTGTCTCTGGCTCTGGCTGTGTCTCTGGCTCTGGCTCCAGCTCCAGCTCCAGCTCCGGCACTGTATCAAGTACTGTTGCAGACTCAGGCTGTGGCTCTAGGCTGTGGCTGCAGCTATGTTTTGCGCTCCAGCCCTGTATCAAGCCATATTTCTGGCTCTGGCTCTGGCTCTGGCTCTGGCTCTGGCTCTGGCTCTGGCTCTGGCTCTGGCTCTGGCTCTGGCTCTGGCTCTGGCTCTGGCTCTGGCTCTGGCTCTGGCTCTGGCTCTGGCTCTGGCTCTGAATGAGGCTCTGGCTCAGGCTCTGATTCATGGTCTCCCTCTGACTCTGATTCAGGGTCTCGCTCTGGCTCTGGCACTCTATCAAGGACTGTTTCAGACTCAGGCTGTGGCTGTGGCTCTGCCTCTGTTTCACGCTCAGGCTCTGTTTGAGGCTATGTCTCTGTTTCAGGCTCCAGCACTGTATCAAGTACTGTTGCAGACTCAGGCTATGGCTCTAGGCTGTGGCTGTTGCTCTGGTTCTGGCTGTGGCTCTTTTTCAGGCTCTGGTTCTGAATGAGGGCTTGGTTATGGCCCTGATTCAGGGTCTCGCTCTGTCTCTGGCTGTGTCTCTGTTGCACCTCAAACGGTGGTTTGTTGTTGTTGTTGTTGTTATTTTCTTTCTGGGGTGGGACAAATGTTTAGTTGGGGCGGGGATCATTTTAAGTTTAGCATAATTGTTTCTTGCTTTGTTTTTCTTTTACTATTTTTTTAGGTTATTGTATAGTTTGTATTTTGCTTTTTAAGGGGAAAGGGTCAGGGCTGCCTGGGAGGGGGCCTCTGCCAACAGAAGGGCTGGGGCAGGTTCCCTACGGGGGGATGTATTGGAACACCCAATCTCTGTTATCGCGGGTGGGAGGAGCAGTTGCGCTAAGACCAGACCACGTCTTTACCGAAGATCTGGTTCTGACTCTGATTCTGATTCTCTGATTCTGGCTCTCTATCAAGGGCTGTTTCAGACTCAGGCTGTGGCTGTGGCTGTTGCTCTGGTTCTGGCTCTGGCTCTTTCTCAGGCTCTGGTTCTGAATGAGGGCTTGGTTCTGGCACTGATTCAGGGTCTCGCTCTGGCTCTGGCTCTGGCTCTGGCACTCTGTCAAGGACTATTTCAGACTTAGGCTGTGGCTGTGGCTCTGGCTCTGTTTCCATTCTTACAATGGAATGTACACAAAACAATAATCCTTTCTATATAAATTTTCCAATACATTCTGAAAACATAATAAATCCTTAATTGTTGTCCACCTCCTTTTAGTTCCTTTATCACTCGAATGCTAGCACGGAGTCAAAACTATTATTGTATTTTTGAACATATCTTGTATAATATTGCGTCTTTATTTTCCCATAATTAAGATAGCCATGCCACCCAAAACGGGTGTCATGACCTTCTAGATCTAAAATATCCCAATTTTTTTAATAAATACCAATCTTTCAACCAGAGAAGACATGAGGCTTCGTAATATAGCTTCAAATCCGGTAACCCGTAGCCACCTCTTTCTACAGTATCTATTAATATCCCATGCTTTACTCTTGGTCTTTTACCCTTCCACAAAAATTTAGAAATTTCTTTTTGCCACTTGTTGATACCGCTGGTCTTTCCTGTAATTGGAATCGTTTGGAATAGAAAGAGTAGCTTCGGTAAAACTATCATTTTAATTACCGAAATACGGCCCAGGAATGATCAATTTAACCTTGTCCGTGTCTCCAACTGTCTTTTGATATCTTTCCAACAATTGGTATAGTTATCTTCATATAAGTTAATATTCTTTGGTGTTATCCATAATCCTAAATACTTGATTTTGGGGTAGATTTTAATGTGTAATATTTGTTCTAATTCTGCTTTTTCATCTGGCGACATATTTTTAACTAATAGTTTTGTCTTGTTTAAATTCATTTTGAACCCCGCAACTTTACCGTAGCCATATATTATTTCCAACGCCTTTCTTAAACTCTGTTTTGGTTGCTCCGTAGTTATAATTATAAATCGTCAGCAAATGCCCTCATTTTGTAACTTCTATTTCCCAGCATAATCCCTTTTATTTCTTTTTCTTCCCTAATTTGTTTACATAAAACTTCCAATGTTAATATGAAAATTAAGGGGGCTAGTGGGCAACCTTGTCTGACCCCTTTACAGATTTCACACTCCTGTGATAAATTTCCATTGATTATGATTTTAGCTTTTTGTTTTGATTATATTGCTTCAATCCCTTTTATATACTGTATACCAAAATCCATATGGTGTAATAGACCTTTCATAAATTTCCAGGATACCCTGTCGAAAGCTTTTTCTGCATCTATAGCCATTAAGACTGCCTTCTTTTCTATTCTTAAGTCTAAATACGCTAATAAGTTTATAATGTTTCTAGTGTTGCTATAAATGTGCCTCCCGGGCAAAAAGCCAGCTTGGTCATTGTGTATCATCATCTGGAAGACTTTTTTTGATCTTTCGGCTAAAATATTTGCATATAATTTATACTCGTTATTTAGAAGTGCGATAGGCCTATAGTTGTTAATAAGTAGATTGTCCGTTCCCTGTTTTGGAATTAATGCAATAAGGCTGTCTTTCCAGGAATCCGGCATGGTTCCGTCTTTTAAGATACTTCTTAATGGGTCAGACAGTAAGTCCTCAATTTTTTTATAATATATTGCCGGTAGGCCGTCTGGCCCTGGTGGCTTTCCTATCGTTGCTTCCTTAATTGCTCTTTGAATTTCGTACGATGTAATAGGGGCATTCGACAGTTCTTTTTGTTCTTTAGTAAGTTTCGGAAGACAGTTCTGTTCTAAAGGTTCTTTAACTTCTTCTGTTGTTTCATTTCCTTCCTTATAGATTTCTCTAAAGAATTCGAGAAATCGTTTCTCTATTTCTTTAGGGTTGTTTATTATTTTGCCTTCGCACTTAACTCTATTTATAAGCCTTTCTGCCTCTCTCTTCTTTAATTGCCATGCTAATAACCAGGCTCAGGTTCTGTTTCAGGCTGTGTCTCTGTTTCAGGCTCCGGCGCTGTATCAACCACTGTTGCAGACTCAGGCTGTGGCACTATGGCTGTAGCTGTGGCTCTGGTTCTGTTTCAGGCTCTGGCACTGTATCAAGCACTGTTTCAGGCTCAGGCTCAGGCTCAGGCTTCTGCTCTTTATTAGGCTTTGTCTCAGTCTTTGGCTCTAGCACTTATTCTAGCTCTATTTCAGGCTCGGCCTGTGTGTCAGCCTTTGTCTCTGTTTCACGCTGTTTCTCTGTTTCAGGCTCTGACGCTGTTTCAAGCCCTGTATCTGCCTCTGCCTCTGTTTCAGGCTCTGGCACTCTATCAAGCACTGTTTCTGGCTCTGGCTCTCTTTCAGGCTCTGGTTCTGAATTAGGGTTTTGTTCTGGCTCTGGCTGTGTCTCTGGCTCTGGCTGTGTCTCTGGCTGTGTCTCTGGCTCTGGCTCTGGCTCTGGCTCTGGCTCTGGCTGTGTCTCTGGCTCTGGCTCCATCTCCATCTCCATCTCCAGCTCCAGCTTTAGCTCCGGCACTCTATCAAGTACTGTTGCAGACTCAGGCTGTGGCTCTAGGCTGTGGCTGCAGCTATGTTTTGCGCTCCGGCTCTGTATCAAGCCCTATGTCTGGCTCTGGCTCCGGCTCGGGCTCCGGCTCTGGCTCTGGCTCTGGCTCTGGCTCTGGCTCTGGCTCTGGCTCTGGCTCTGGCTCTGGCTCTGGCTCTGGCTCTGGCTCTGATTCATGGTCTCACTCTGACTCTGATTCAGGGTCTCGCTCTGTCTCTGGCACTCTATCAAGGACTGTTTCAGACTCAGGCTGTGGCTGTGGCTCTGCCTCTGTTTCACGCTCAGGCTCTGTTTCAGGCTTTGTCTCTGTTTCAGGCTCCAGCACTGTATCAAGTACTGTTGCAGACTCAGGTTGTGGCTCTAGGCTGTGGCTGTGGCTGTTGCTCTGGTTCTGGCTGTGGCTCTTTTTCAGGCTCTGGTTCTGAATGAGGGCTTGGTTATGGCACTGATTCAGGGTCTCGCTCTGTCTCTGGCTGTGTCTCTGTTGCACCTCAAACGGTGGTTTGTTGTTGTTGTTGTTATTTTCTTTCTGGGGTGGGACAAATGTTTAGTTGGGGCGGGGATCATTTTAAGTTTAGCATAATTGTTTCTTGCTTTGTTTTTCTTTTACTATTTTTTTAGGTTATTGTATAGTTTGTATTTTGCTTTTTAAGGGGAAAGGGTCAGGGCTGCCTGGGAGGGGGCCTCAGCCAACAGAAGGGCTGGGGCAGGTTCCCTACGGGGGGATGTATTGGAACACCCAATCTCTGTTATCGCGGGTGGGAGGAGCAGTTGCGCTAAGACCAGACCACGTCTTTACCGAAGATCTGGTTCTGACTCTGATTCTGATTCTCTGATTCTGGCTCTCTATCAAGGGCTGTTTCAGACTCAGGCTGTGGCTGTGGCTGTGGCTGTTGCTCTGGTTCTGGCTCTGGCTCTTTCTCAGGCTCTGGTTCTGAATGAGGGCTTGGTTCTGGCACTGATTCAGGGTCTCGCTCTGGCTCTGGCTCTGGCTCTGGCACTCTGTCAAGGACTATTTCAGACTTAGGCTGTGGCTGTGGCTCTGGCTCTGTTTCCATTCTTACAATGGAATGTACACAAAACAATAATCCTTTCTATATAAATTTTCCAATACATTCTGAAAACATAATAAATCCTTAATTGTTGTCCACCTCCTTTTAGTTCCTTTATCACTCGAATGCTAGCACGGAGTCAAAACTATTATTGTATTTTTGAACATATCTTGTATAATATTGCATCTTTATTTTCCCATAATTAAGATAGCCATGCCACCCAAAACGGGTGTCATGACCTTCTAGATCTAAAATATCCCAATTTTTTAAATAAATACCAATCTTTCAACCAGAGAAGACATGAGGCTTCGTAATATAGCTTCAAATCCGGTAACCCGTAGCCACCTCTTTCTACAGTATCTATTAATATCCCATGCTTTACTCTTGGTCTTTTACCCTTCCACAAAAATTTAGAAATTTCTTTTTGCCACTTGTTGATACCGCTGGTCTTTCCTGTAATTGGAATCGTTTGGAATAGAAAGAGTAGCTTCGGTAAAACTATCATTTTAATTACCGAAATACGGCCCAGGAATGATAAATTTAACCTTGTCCGTGTCTCCAACTGTCATTTGATATCTTTCCAACAATTGGTATAGTTATCTTCATATAAGTTAATATTCTTTGGTGTTATCCATAATCCTAAATACTTGATTTTGGGGTAGATTTTAATCTGTAATATTTGTTCTAATTCTGCTTTTTCATCTGGCGACATATTTTTAACTAATAGTTTTGTCTTGTTTAAATTCATTTTGAACCCCGCAACTTTACCGTAGCCATATATTATTTCCAACGCCTTTCTTAAACTCTGTTTTGGTTGCTCCGTAGTTATAATTAAATCGCCATCAAATGCCCTCATTTTGTAACTTCTATTTCCCAGCATAATCCCTTTTATTTCTTTTTCTTCCCTAATTTGTTTACATAAAACTTCCCATGTTAATATGAAAATTAAGGGGGCTAGTGGGCAACCTTGTCTGACCCCTTTACAGATTTCACACTCCTGTGATAAATTTCCATTGATTATGATTTTAGCTTTTTGTTTTGATTATATTGCTTCAATCCCTTTTATATACTGTATACCAAAATCCATATGGTGTAATAGACCTTTCATAAATTTCCAGGATACCCTGTCGAAAGCTTTTTCTGCATCTATAGCCATTAAGACTGCCTTCTTTTCTATTCTTAAGTCTAAATACGCTAATAAGTTTATAATGTTTCTAGTGTTGCTATAAATGTGCCTCCCGGGCAAAAAGCCAGCTTGGTCATTGTGTATCATCATCTGGAAGACTTTTTTTGATCTTTCGGCTAAAATATTTGCATATAATTTATACTCGTTATTTAGAAGTGCGATAGGCCTATACTTGTTAATAAGTAGATTGTCCGTTCCCTGTTTTGGAATTAATGCAATAAGGCTGTCTTTCCAAGAATCCGGCATGGTTCCGTCTTTTAAGATACTTCTTAATGGGTCAGACAGTAAGTCCTCAATTTTTTTATAATATACTGCCGGTAGGCCGTCTGGCCCTGGTGGCTTTCCTATCTTTGCTTCCTTAATTGCTCTTTGAATTTCGTACGATGTAATAGGGGCATTCGACAGTTCTTTTTGTTCTTTAGTAAGTTTCGGAAGACAGTTCTGTTCTAAATGTTCTTTAACTTCTTCTGTTGTTTCATTTCCTTCCTTATAGATTTCTCTAAAGAATTCGAGAAATCGTTTCTCTATTTCTTTAGGGTTGTTTATTATTTTGCCTTCGCACTTAACTCTATTTATAAGCCTTTCTGCCTCTCTCTTCTTTAATTGCCATGCTAATAACCAGGCTCAGGTTCTGTTTCAGGCTGTGTCTCTGTTTCAGGCTCCGGCGCTGTATCAACCACTGTTGCAGACTCAGGCTTTGGCACTATGGCTGTAGCTGTGGCTCTGGTTCTGTTTCAGGCTCTGGCACTGTATCAAGCACTGTTTCAGGCTCAGGCTCAGGCTTCTGCTCTTTATTAGGCTTTGTCTCAGTCTTTGGCTCTAGCACTTATTCTAGCTCTATTTCAGGCTCGGCCTGTGTGTCAGCCTTTGTCTCTGTTTCACGCTGTTTCTCTGTTTCAGGCTCCGACGCTGTTTCAAGCCCTGTATCTGCCTCTGCCTCTGTTTCAGGCTCTGGCACTCTATCAAGCACTGTTTCTGGCTCTGGCTCTCTTTCAGGCTCTGGTTCTGAATTAGGGTTTTGTTCTGGCTCTGGCTGTGTCTCTGGATCTGGCTGTGTCTCTGCTTCAGGCTCCTACGCTGTATCAAGCACTGTATCAGGCTCTGCCTCTCCCTCTGTCCCTGGCTACGTTTAAGCGTCAGGCTCAGTTTCAGACAGTGTCTCTGTTTCAGGATCCAGCACTCTATCAAGCACTATTTCAGACTCAGGCTGTGGCTGTGGATCTCGGCTGTGGCTCTAGGCTCCGTCTGTGGCTCTGTCTGTGGCTCTGGCTCTCTTTCAGGGTCTGGTTCTGAATGAAGATCTGGTTCTGACTCTGATTCAGGGTCTCATGATGGCTCTTCCTCTGCCTCTGACACAGCTATGTTTCAGAGTCTGGCTCTCTTTCAGGCTCTGGTTCTGAATTAGGGCTTTGTTCTGGCTCTGGCTGTGTCTCTGGCTCTGGCTCCAGCTCCAGCTCCAGCTCCGGCACTGTATCAAGTACTGTTGCAGACTCAGGCTGTGGCTCTAGGCTGTGGCTGCAGCTATGTTTTGCGCTCCGGCCCTGTATCAAGCCCTATTTCTGGCTCTGGCTCTGGCTCTGGCTCTGGCTCTGGCTCTGGCTCTGGCTCTGGCTCTGGCTCTGGCACTCTGTCAAGGACTATTTCAGACTTAGGCTGTGGCTGTGGCTCTGGCTCTGTTTCCATTCTTACAATGGAATGTACACAAAACAATAATCCTTTCTATATAAATTTTCCAATACATTCTGAAAACATAATAAATCCTTAATTGTTGTCCACCTCCTTTTAGTTCCTTTATCACTCGAATGCTAGCACGGAGTCAAAACTATTATTGTATTTTTGAACATATCTTGTATAATATTGGGTCTTTATTTTCCCATAATTAAGATAGCCATGCCACCCAAAACGGGTGTCATGACCTTCTAGATCTAAAATATCCCAATTTTTTAAATAAATACCAATATTTCAACCAGAGAAGACATGAGGCTTCGTAATATAGCTTCAAATCCGGTAACCCGTAGCCACCTCTTTCTACAGTATCTATTAATATCCCATGCTTTACTCTTGGTCTTTTACCCTTCCACAAAAATTTAGAAATTTCTTTTTGCCACTTGTTGATACCGCTGGTCTTTCCTGTAATTGGAATCGTTTGGAATAGAAAGAGTAGCTTCGGTAAAACTATCATTTTAATTACCGAAATACGGCCCAGGAATGATAAATTTAACCTTGTCCGTGTCTCCAACTGTCTTTTGATATCTTTCCAACAATTGGTATAGTTATCTTCATATAAGTTAATATTCTTTGGTGTTATCCATAATCCTAAATACTTGATTTTGGGGTAGATTTTAATCTGTAATATTTGTTCTAATTCTGCTTTTTCATCTGGCGACATATTTTTAACTAATAGTTTTGTCTTGTTTAAATTCATTTTGAACCCCGCAACTTTACCGTAGCCATATATTATTTCCAACGCCTTTCTTAAACTCTGTTTTGGTTGCTCCGTAGTTATAATTAAATCGCCAGCAAATGCCCTCATTTTGTAACTTCTATTTCCCAGCATAACCCCTTTTATTTCTTTTTCTTCCCTAATTTGTTTACATAAAACTTCCAATGTTAATATGAAAATTAAGGGGGCTAGTGGGCAACCTTGTCTGACCCCTTTACAGATTTCACACTCCTGTGATAAATTTCCATTGATTATGATTTTAGCTTTTTGTTTTGATTATATTGCTTCAATCCCTTTTATATACTGTATACCAAAATCCATATGGTGTAATAGACCTTTCATAAATTTCCAGGATACCCTGTCGAAAGCTTTTTCTGCATCTATAGCCATTAAGACTGCCTTCTTTTCTATTCTTAAGTCTAAATACGCTAATAAGTTTATAATGTTTCTAGTGTTGCTATAAATGTGCCTCCCGGGCAAAAAGCCAGCTTGGTCATTGTGTATCATCATCTGGAAGACTTTTTTTGATCTTTCGGCTAAAATATTTGCATATAATTTATACTCGTTATTTAGAAGTGCGATAGGCCTATAGTTGTTAATAAGTAGATTGTCCGTTCCCTGTTTTGGAATTAATGCAATAAGGCTGTCTTTCCAAGAATCCGGCATGGTTCCGTCTTTTAAGATACTTCTTAATGGGTCAGACAGTAAGTCCTCAATTTTTTTATAATATACTGCCGGTAGGCCGTCTGGCCCTGGTGGCTTTCCTATCTTTGCTTCCTTAATTGCTCTTTGAATTTCGTACGATGTAATAGGGGCATTCGACAGTTCTTTTTGTTCTTTAGTAAGTTTCGGAAGACAGTTCTGTTCTAAATGTTCTTTAACTTCTTCTGTTGTTTCATTTCCTTCCTTATAGATTTCTCTAAAGAATTCGAGAAATCGTTTCTCTATTTCTTTAGGGTTGTTTATTATTTTGCCTTCGCACTTAACTCTATTTATAAGCCTTTCTGCCTCTCTCTTCTTTAATTGCCATGCTAATAACCAGGCTCAGGTTCTGTTTCAGGCTGTGTCTCTGTTTCAGGCTCCGGCGCTGTATCAACCACTGTTGCAGACTCAGGCTGTGGCACTATGGCTGTAGCTGTGGCTCTGGTTCTGTTTCAGGCTCTGGCACTGTATCAAGCACTGTTTCAGGCTCAGGCTCAGGCTTCTGCTCTTTATTAGGCTTTGTCTCAGTCTTTGGCTCTAGCACTTATTCTAGCTCTATTTCAGGCTCGGCCTGTGTGTCAGCCTTTGTCTCTGTTTCACGCTGTTTCTCTGTTTCAGGCTCCGACGCTGTTTCAAGCCCTGTATCTGCCTCTGCCTCTGTTTCAGGCTCTGGCACTCTATCAAGCACTGTTTCTGGCTCTGGCTCTCTTTCAGGCTCTGGTTCTGAATTAGGGTTTTGTTCTGGCTCTGGCTGTGTCTCTGGATCTGGCTGTGTCTCTGCTTCAGGCTCCTACGCTGTATCAAGCACTGTATCAGGCTCTGCCTCTCCCTCTGTCCCTGGCTACGTTTAAGCGTCAGGCTCAGTTTCAGACAGTGTCTCTGTTTCAGGATCCAGCACTCTATCAAGCACTATTTCAGACTCAGGCTGTGGCTGTGGATCTCGGCTGTGGCTCTAGGCTCCGTCTGTGGCTCTGTCTGTGGCTCTGGCTCTCTTTCAGGGTCTGGTTCTGAATGAAGATCTGGTTCTGACTCTGATTCAGGGTCTCATGATGGCTCTTCCTCTGCCTCTGACACAGCTATGTTTCAGAGTCTGGCTCTCTTTCAGGCTCTGGTTCTGAATTAGGGCTTTGTTCTGGCTCTGGCTGTGTCTCTGGCTCTGGCTCCAGCTCCAGCTCCAGCTCCAGCTCCGGCACTGTATCAAGTACTGTTGCAGACTCAGGCTGTGGCTCTAGGCTGTGGCTGCAGCTATGTTTTGCGCTCCGGCCCTGTATCAAGCCCTATTTCTGGCTCTGGCTCTGGCTCTGGCTCTGGCTCTGGCTCTGGCTCTGGCTCTGGCACTCTGTCAAGGACTATTTCAGACTTAGGCTGTGGCTGTGGCTGTGGCTGTGGCTCTGGCTCTGTTTCCATTCTTACAATGGAATGTACACAAAACAATAATCCTTTCTATATAAATTTTCCAATACATTCTGAAAACATAATAAATCCTTAATTGTTGTCCACCTCCTTTTAGTTCCTTTATCACTCGAATGCTAGCACGGAGTCAAAAGTATTATTGTGTTTTTGAACATATCTTGTATAATATTGCGTCTTTATTTTCCCATAATTAAGATAGCCATGCCACCCAAAACGGGTGTCATGACCTTCTAGATCTAAAATATCCCAATTTTTTAAATAAATACCAATCTTTCAACCAGAGAAGACATGAGGCTTCGTAATATAGCTTCAAATCCGGTAACCCGTAGCCACCTCTTTCTACAGTATCTATTAATATCTCATGCTTTACTCTTGGTCTTTTACCCTTCCACAAAAATTTAGAAATTTCTTTTTGCCACTTGTTGATACCGCTGGTCTTTCCTGTAATTGGAATCGTTTGGAATAGAAAGAGTAGCTTCGGTAAAACTATCATTTTAATTACCGAAATACGGCCCAGGAATGATAAATTTAACCTTGTCCGTGTCTCCAACTGTCTTTTGATATCTTTCCAACAATTGGTATAATTATCTTCATATAAGTTAATATTCTTTGGTGTTATCCATAATCCTAAATACTTGATTTTGGGGTAGATTTTAATGTGTAATATTTGTTCTAATTCTGCTTTTTCATCTGGCGACATATTTTTAACTAATAGTTTTGTCTTGTTTAAATTCATTTTGAACCCCGCAACTTTACCGTAGCCATATATTATTTCCAACGCCTTTCTTAAACTCTGTTTTGGTTGCTCTGTAGTTATAATTATAAATCGTCAGCAAATGCCCTCATTTTGTAACTTCTATTTCCCAGCATAATCCCTTTTATTTCTTTTTCTTCCCTAATTTGTTTACATAAAACTTCCCATGTTAATATGAAAATTAAGGGGGATAGTGGGCAACCTTGTCTGACCCCTTTACAGATTTCACACTCCTGTGATAAATTTCCATTGATTATGATTTTAGCTTTTTGTTTTGATTATATTGCTTCAATCCCTTTTATATACTGTATACCAAAATCCATATGGTGTAATAGACCTTTCATAAATTTCCAGGATACCCTGTCGAAAGCTTTTTCTGCATCTATAGCCATTAAGACTGCCTTCTTTTCTATTCTTAAGTCTAAATGCGCTAATAAGTTTATAATGTTTCTAGTGTTGCTATAAATGTGCCTCCCGGGCAAAAAGCCAGCTTGGTCATTGTGTATCATCATCTGGAAGACTTTTTTTGATCTTTCGGCTAAAATATTTGCATATAATTTATACTCGTTATTTAGAAGTGCGATAGGCCTATAGTTGTTAATAAGTAGATTGTCCGTTCCCTGTTTTGGAATTAATGCAATAAGGCTGTCTTTCCAAGAATCCGGCATGGTTCCGTCTTTTAAGATACTTCTTAATGGGTCAGACAGTAAGTCCTCAATTTTTTTATAATATATTGCCGGTAGGCCGTCTGGCCCTGGTGGCTTTCCTATCTTTGCTTCCTTAATTGCTCTTTGAATTTCGTACGATTTAATAGGGGCATTCGACAGTTCTTTTTGTTCTTTAGTAAGTTTCGGAAGACAGTTCTGTTCTAAATGTTCTTTAACTTCTTCTGTTGTTTCATTTCCTTCCTTATAGATTTCTCTAAAGAATTCGAGAAATCGTTTCTCTATTTCTTTAGGGTTGTTTATTATTTTGCCTTCGCACTTAACTCTATTTATAAGCCTTTCTGCCTCTCTCTTCTTTAATTGCCATGCTAATAACCAGGCTCAGGTTCTGTTTCAGGCTGTGTCTCTGTTTCAGGCTCCGGCGCTGTATCAACCACTGTTGCAGACTCAGGCTGTGGCACTATGGCTGTAGCTGTGGCTCTGGTTCTGTTTCAGGCTCTGGCACTGTATCAAGCACTGTTTCAGGCTCAGGCTCAGGCTCAGGCTTCTGCTCTTTATTAGGCTTTGTCTCAGTCTTTGGCTCTAGCACTTATTCTAGCTCTATTTCAGGCTCGGCCTGTGTGTCAGCCTTTGTCTCTGTTTCACGCTGTTTCTCTGTTTCAGGCTCCGACGCTGTTTCAAGCCCTGTATCTGCCTCTGCCTCTGCTTCAGGCTCTGGCACTCTATCAAGCACTGTTTCTGGCTCTGGCTCTCTTTCAGGCTCTGGTTCTGAATTAGGGTTTTGTTCTGGCTCTGGCTGTGTCTCTGGATCTGGCTGTGTCTCTGCTTCAGGCTCCTACGCTGTATCAAGCACTGTATCAGGCTCTGCCTCTCCCTCTGTCCCTGGCTACGTTTAAGCGTCAGGCTCAGTTTCAGACAGTGTCTCTGTTTCAGGATCCAGCACTCTATCAAGCACTATTTCAGACTCAGGCTGTGGCTGTGGATCTCGGCTGTGGCTCTAGGCTCCGTCTGTGGCTCTGTCTGTGGCTCTGGCTCTCTTTCAGGGTCTGGTTCTGAATGAAGATCTGGTTCTGACTCTGATTCAGGGTCTCATGATGGCTCTTCCTCTGCCTCTGACACAGCTATGTTTCAGAGTCTGGCTCTCTTTCAGGCTCTGGTTCTGAATTAGGGTTTTGTTCTGGCTCTGGCTGTGTCTCTGGCTCTGGCTCCAGCTCCAGCTCCAGCTCCGGCACTGTATCAAGTACTGTTGCAGACTCAGGCTGTGGCTCTAGGCTGTGGCTGCAGCTATGTTTTGCGCTCCGGCCCTGTATCAAGCCCTATTTCTGGGTCTGGCTCTGGCTCTGGCTCTGGGTCTGGCTCTGGCTCTGGCTCTGGCTCTGGCTCTGGCTCTGGCTCTGGCTCTGGCTCTGGCTCTGGCTCTGGCTCTGGCTCTGGCTCTGGCTCTGATTCATGGCCTCCCTCTGACTCTGATTCAGGGTCTCGCTCTGGCTCTGGCACTCTATCAAGGACTGTTTCAGACTCAGGCTGTGGCTGTGGCTCTGCCTCTGTTTCACGCTCAGGCTCTGTTTGAGGCTATGTCTCTGTTTCAGGCTCCAGCACTGTATCAAGTACTGTTGCAGACTCAGGTTGTGGCTCTAGGCTGTGGTTGTGGCTGTTGCTCTGGTTCTGGCTGTGGCTCTTTTTCGGGCTCTGGTTCTGAATGAGGGCTTGGTTATGGCACTGATTCAGGGTCTCGCTCTGTCTCTGGCTGTGTCTCTGTTGCACCTCAAACGGTGGTTTGTTGTTCTTGTTGTTATTTTCTTTCTGGGGTGGGACAAATGTTTAGTTGGGGCGGGGATCATTTTAAGTTCAGCATAATTGTTTCTTGCTTTGTTTTTCTTTTACTATTTTTTTAGGTTATTGTATAGTTTGTATTTTGCTTTTTAAGGGGAAAGGGTCAGGGCTGCCTGGGAGGGGGCCTCAGCCAACAGAAGGGCTGGGGCAGGTTCCCTACGGGGGGATGTATTGGAACACCCAATCTCTGTTATCGCGGGTGGGAGGAGCAGTTGCGCTAAGACCAGACCACGTCTTTACCGAAGATCTGGTTCTGACTCTGATTCTGATTCTCTGATTCTGGCTCTCTATCAAGGGTTGTTTCAGACTCAGGCTGTGGCTGTGGCTGTTGCTCTGGTTCTGGCTCTGGCTCTTTCTCAGGCTCTGGTTCTGAATGAGGGCTTGGTTCTGGCACTGATTCAGGGTCTCGCTCTGGCTCTGGCTCTGGCTCTGGCACTCTGTCAAGTACTATTTCAGACTTAGGCTGTGGCTGTGGCTCTGGCTCTGTTTCCATTCTTACAATGGAATGTACACAAAACAATAATCCTTTCTATATAAATTTTCCAATACATTCTGAAAACATAATAAATCCTTAATTGTTGTCCACCTCCTTTTAGTTCCTTTATCACTCGAATGCTAGCACGGAGTCAAAACTATTATTGTATTTTTGAACATATCTTGTATAATATTGCGTCTTTATTTTCCCATAATTAAGATAGCCATGCCACCCAAAACGGGTGTCATGACCTTCTAGATCTAAAATATCCCAATTTTTTTAATAAATACCAATCTTTCAACCAGAGAAGACATGAGGCTTCGTAATATAGCTTCAAATCCGGTAACCCGTAGCCACCTCTTTCTACAGTATCTATTAATATCCCATGCTTTACTCTTGGTCTTTTACCCTTCAACAAAAATTTAGAAATTTCTTTTTGCCACTTGTTGATACCGCTGGTCTTTCCTGTAATTGGAATCGTTTGGAATAGAAAGAGTAGCTTCGGTAAAACTATCATTTTAATTACTGAAATACGGCCCAGGAATGATAAATTTAACCTTGTCCGTGTCTCCAACTGTCTTTTGATATCTTTCCAACAATTGGTATAGTTACCTTCATATAAGTTAATATTCTTTGGTGTTATCCATAATCCTAAATACTTGATTTTGGGGTAGATTTTAATGTGTACTATTTGTTCTAATTCTGCTTTTTCATCTGGCGACATATTTTTAACTAATAGTTTTGTCTTGTTTAAATTCATTTTGAACCCCGCAACTTTACCGTAGCCATATATTATTTCCAACGCCTTTCTTAAACTCTGTTTTGGTTGCTCTGTAGTTATAATTATAAATCGTCAGCAAATGCCCTCATTTTGTAACTTCTATTTCCCAGCATAATCCCTTTTATTTCTTTTTCTTCCCTAATTTGTTTACATAAAACTTCCCATGTTAATATGAAAATTAAGGGGGCTGGTGGGCAACCTTGTCTGACCCCTTTACAGATTTCACACTCCTGTAATAAATTTCCATTGATTATGATTTTAGCTTTTTGTTTTGATTATATTGCTTCAATCCCTTTTATATACTGTATACCAAAATCCATATGGTGTAATAGACCTTTCATAAATTTCCAGGATACCCTGTCGAAAGCTTTTTCTGCATCTATAGCCATTAAGACTGCCTTCTTTTCTATTCTTAAGTCTAAATGCGCTAATAAGTTTATAATGTTTCTAGTGTTGCTATAAATGTGCCTCCCGGGCAAAAAGCCAGCTTGGTCATTGTGTATCATCATCTGGAAGACTTTTTTTGATCTTTCGGCTAAAATATTTGCATATAATTTATACTCGTTATTTAGAAGTGCGATAGGCCTATAGTTGTTAATAAGTAGATTGTCCGTTCCCTGTTTTGGAATTAATGCAATAAGGCTGTCTTTCCAAGAATCCGGCATGGTTCCGTCTTTTAAGATACTTCTTAATGGGTCAGACAGTAAGTCCTCAATTTTTTTATAATATATTGCCGGTAGGCCGTCTGGCCCTGGTGGCTTTCCTATCTTTGCTTCCTTAATTGCTCTTTGAATTTCGTACGATTTAATAGGGGCATTCGACAGTTCTTTTTGTTCTTTAGTAAGTTTCGGAAGACAGTTCTGTTCTAAATGTTCTTTAACTTCTTCTGTTGTTTCATTTCCTTCCTTATAGATTTCTCTAAAGAATTCGAGAAATCGTTTCTCTATTTCTTTAGGGTTGTTTATTATTTTGCCTTCGCACTTAACTCTATTTATAAGCCTTTCTGCCTCTCTCTTCTTTAATTGCCATGCTAATAACCAGGCTCAGGTTCTGTTTCAGGCTGTGTCTCTGTTTCAGGCTCCGGCGCTGTATCAACCACTGTTGCAGACTCAGGCTGTGGCACTATGGCTGTAGCTGTGGCTCTGGTTCTGTTTCAGGCTCTGGCACTGTATCAAGCACTGTTTCAGGCTCAGGCTCAGGCTCAGGCTTCTGCTCTTTATTAGGCTTTGTCTCAGTCTTTGGCTCTAGCACTTATTCTAGCTCTATTTCAGGCTCGGCCTGTGTGTCAGCCTTTGTCTCTGTTTCACGCTGTTTCTCTGTTTCAGGCTCCGACGCTGTTTCAAGCCCTGTATCTGCCTCTGCCTCTGCTTCAGGCTCTGGCACTCTATCAAGCACTGTTTCTGGCTCTGGCTCTCTTTCAGGCTCTGGTTCTGAATTAGGGTTTTGTTCTGGCTCTGGCTGTGTCTCTGGATCTGGCTGTGTCTCTGCTTCAGGCTCCTACGCTGTATCAAGCACTGTATCAGGCTCTGCCTCTCCCTCTGTCCCTGGCTACGTTTAAGCGTCAGGCTCAGTTTCAGACAGTGTCTCTGTTTCAGGATCCAGCACTCTATCAAGCACTATTTCAGACTCAGGCTGTGGCTGTGGATCTCGGCTGTGGCTCTAGGCTCCGTCTGTGGCTCTGTCTGTGGCTCTGGCTCTCTTTCAGGGTCTGGTTCTGAATGAAGATCTGGTTCTGACTCTGATTCAGGGTCTCATGATGGCTCTTCCTCTGCCTCTGACACAGCTATGTTTCAGAGTCTGGCTCTCTTTCAGGCTCTGGTTCTGAATTAGGGCTTTGTTCTGGCTCTGGCTGTGTCTCTGGCTCTGGCTCCAGCTCCAGCTCCAGCTCCAGCTCCGGCACTGTATCAAGTACTGTTGCAGACTCAGGCTGTGGCTCTAGGCTGTGGCTGCAGCTATGTTTTGCGCTCCGGCCCTGTATCAAGCCCTATTTCTGGCTCTGGCTCTGGCTCTGGCTCTGGCTCTGGCTCTGGCTCTGGCTCTGGCACTGGCTCTGGCTCTGGCTCTGGCTCTGGCTCTGGCTCTGGCTCTGGCTCTGGCTCTGGCTCTGGCTCTGGCTCTGGCTCTGGCTCTGGCTCTGGCTCTGGCTCTGATTCATGGTCTCCCTCTGACTCTGATTCAGGGTCTCGCTCTGGCTCTGGCACTCTATCAAGGACTGTTTCAGACTCAGGCTGTGGCTGTGGCTCTGCCTCTGTTTCACGCTCAGGCTCTGTTTCAGGCTTTGTCTCTGTTTCAGGCTCCAGCACTGTATCAAGTACTGTTGCAGACTCAGGTTGTGGCTCTAGGCTGTGGCTGTGGCTGTTGCTCTGGTTCTGGCTGTGGCTCTTTTTCAGGCTCTGGTTCTGAATGAGGGCTTGGTTATGGCACTGATTCAGGGTCTCGCTCTGTCTCTGGCTGTGTCTCTGTTGCACCTCAAACGGTGGTTTGTTGTTGTTGTTGTTATTTTCTTTCTGGGGTGGGACAAATGTTTAGTTGGGGCGGGGATCATTTTAAGTTTAGCATAATTGTTTCTTGCTTTGTTTTTCTTTTACTATTTTTTTAGGTTATTGTATAGTTTGTATTTTGCTTTTTAAGGGGAAAGGGTCAGGGCTGCCTGGGAGGGGGCCTCAGCCAACAGAAGGGCTGGGGCAGGTTCCCTACGGGGGGATGTATTGGAACACCCAATCTCTGTTATCGCGGGTGGGAGGAGCAGTTGCGCTAAGACCAGACCACGTCTTTACCGAAGATCTGGTTCTGACTCTGATTCTGATTCTCTGATTCTGGCTCTCTATCAAGGGCTGTTTCAGACTCAGGCTGTGGCTGTGGCTGTTGCTCTGGTTCTGGCTCTGGCTCTTTCTCAGGCTCTGGTTCTGAATGAGGGCTTGGTTCTGGCACTGATTCAGGGTCTCGCTCTGGCTCTGGCTCTGGCACTCTGTCAAGGACTATTTCAGACTTAGGCTGTGGCTGTGGCTCTGGCTCTGTTTCCATTCTTACAATGGAATGTACACAAAACAATAATCCTTTCTATATAAATTTTTCAATACATTCTGAAAACATAATAAATCCTTAATTGTTGTCCACCTCCTTTTAGTTCCTTTATCACTCGAATGCTAGCACGGAGTCAAAACTATTATTGTATTTTTGAACATATCTTGTATAATATTGCGTCTTTATTTTCCCATAATTAAGATAGCCATGCCACCCAAAACGGGTGTCATGACCTTCTAGATCTAAAATATCCCAATTTTTTAAATAAATACCAATCTTTCAACCAGAGAAGACATGAGGCTTCGTAATATAGCTTCAAATCCGGTAACCCGTAGCCACCTCTTTCTACAGTATCTATTAATATCCCATGCTTTACTCTTGGTCTTTTACCCTTCCACAAAAATTTAGAAATTTCTTTTTGCCACTTGTTGATACCGCTGGTCTTTCCTGTAATTGGAATCGTTTGGAATAGAAAGAGTAGCTTCGGTAAAACTATCATTTTAATTACCGAAATACGGCCCAGGAATGATAAATTTAACCTTGTCCGTGTCTCCAACTGTCTTTTGATATCTTTCCAACAATTGGTATAGTTATCTTCATATAAGTTAATATTCTTTGGTGTTATCCATAATCCTAAATACTTGATTTTGGGGTAGATTTTAATGTGTAATATTTGTTCTAATTCTGCTTTTTCATCTGGCGACATATTTTTAACTAATAGTTTTGTCTTGTTTAAATTCATTTTGAACCCCGCAACTTTACCGTAGCCATATATTATTTCCAACGCCTTTCTTAAACTCTGTTTTGGTTGCTCTGTAGTTATAATTATAAATCGTCAGCAAATGCCCTCATTTTGTAACTTCTATTTCCCAGCATAATCCCTTTTATTTCTTTTTCTTCCCTAATTTGTTTACATAAAACTTCCAATGTTAATATGAAAATTAAGGGGGCTAGTGGGCAACCTTGTCTGACCCCTTTACAGATTTCACACTCCTGTGATAAATTTCCATTGATTATGATTTTAGCTTTTTGTTTTGATTATATTGCTTCAATCCCTTTTATATACTGTATACCAAAATCCATATGGTGTAATAGACCTTTCATAAATTTCCAGGATACCCTGTCGAAAGCTTTTTCTGCATCTATAGCCATTAAGACTGCCTTCTTTTCTATTCTTAAGTCTAAATACGCTAATAAGTTTATAATGTTTCTAGTGTTGCTATAAATGTGCCTCCCGGGCAAAAAGCCAGCTTGCTCATTGTGTATCATCATCTGGAAGACTTTTTTTGATCTTTCGGCTAAAATATTTGCATATAATTTATACTCGTTATTTAGAAGTGCGATAGGCCTATAGTTGTTAATAAGTAGATTGTCCGTTCCCTGTTTTGGAATTAATGCAATAAGGCTGTCTTTCCAGGAATCCGGCATGGTTCCGTCTTTTAAGATACTTCTTAATGGGTCAGACAGTAAGTCCTCAATTTTTTTATAATATATTGCCGGTAGGCCGTCTGGCCCTGGTGGCTTTCCTATCTTTGCTTCCTTAATTGCTCTTTGAATTGCATACGATGTAATAGGGGCATTCGACAGTTCTTTTTGTTCTTTAGTAAGTTTCGGAAGACAGTTCTGTTCTAAATGTTCTTTAACTTCTTCTGTTGTTTCATTTCCTTCCTTATAGATTTCTCTAAAGAATTCGAGAAATCGTTTCTCTATTTCTTTAGGGTTGTTTATTATTTTGCCTTCGCACTTAACTCTATTTATAAGCCTTTCTGCCTCTCTCTTCTTTAATTGCCATGCTAATAACCAGGCTCAGGTTCTGTTTCAGGCTGTGTCTCTGTTTCAGGCTCCGGCGCTGTATCAACCACTGTTGCAGACTCAGGCTGTGGCACTATGGCTGTAGCTGTGGCTCTGGTTCTGTTTCAGGCTCTGGCACTGTATCAAGCACTGTTTCAGGCTCAGGCTCAGGCTCAGGCTTCTGCTCTTTATTAGGCTTTGTCTCAGTCTTTGGCTCTAGCACTTATTCTAGCTCTATTTCAGGCTCGGCCTGTGTGTCAGCCTTTGTCTCTGTTTCACGCTGTTTCTCTGTTTCAGGCTCCGACGCTGTTTCAAGCCCTGTATCTGCCTCTGCCTCTGTTTCAGGCTCTGGCGCTCTATCAAGCACTGTTTCTGGCTCTGGCTCTCTTTCAGGCTCTGGTTCTGAATTAGGGTTTTGTTCTGGCTCTGGCTGTGTCTCTGGATCTGGCTGTGTCTCTGCTTCAGGCTCCTACGCTGTATCAAGCACTGTATCAGGCTCTGCCTCTCCCTCTGTCCCTGGCTACGTTTAAGCGTCAGGCTCAGTTTCAGACAGTGTCTCTGTTTCAGGATCCAGCACTCTATCAAGCACTATTTCAGACTCAGGCTGTGGCTGTGGATCTCGGCTGTGGCTCTAGGCTCCGTCTGTGGCTCTGTCTGCGGCTCTGGCTCTCTTTCAGGGTCTGGTTCTGAATGAAGATCTGGTTCTGACTCTGATTCAGGGTCTCATGATGGCTCTTCCTCTGCCTCTGACACAGCTATGTTTCAGAGTCTGGCTCTCTTTCAGGCTCTGGTTCTGAATTAGGGTTTTGTTCTGGCTCTGGCTGTGTCTCTGGCTCTGGCTCCAGCTCCAGCTCCGGCACTGTATCAAGTACTGTTGCAGACTCAGGCTGTGGCTGCAGCTATGTTTTGCGCTCCGGCCCTGTATCAAGCCCTATTTCTGGCTCTGGCTCTGGCTCCGGCTCTGGCTCCGGCTCCGGCTCCGGCTGTGGCTCTGGCTCTGGCTCTGGCTCTGGCTCTGGCTCTGGCTCTGGCTCTGGCTCTGGCTCTGGCTCTGGCTCTGGCTCTGGCTCTGGCTCTGGCTCTGGCTCTGATTCATGGTCTCCCTCTGACTCTGATTCAGGGTCTCGCTCTGGCTCTGGCACTCTATCAAGGACTGTTTCAGACTCAGGCTGTGGCTGTGGCTCTGCCTCTGTTTCACGCTCAGGCTCTGTTTGAGGCTATGTCTCTGTTTCAGGCTCCAGCACTGTATCAAGTACTGTTGCAGACTCAGGTTGTGGCTCTAGGTTGTGGCTGTGGCTGTTGCTCTGGTTCTGGCTGTGGCTCTTTTTCAGGCTCTGGTTCTGAATGAGGGCTTGGTTATGGCACTGATTCAGGGTCTCGCTCTGTCTCTGGCTGTGTCTCGGTTGCACCTCAAACGGTGGTTTGTTGTTGTTGTTGTTATTTCCTTTCTGGGGTGGGACAAATGTTTACTTGGGGCGGGGATCATTTTAAGTTTAGCATAATTGTTTCTTGCTTTGTTTTTCTTTTACTATTTTTTTAGGTTATTGTATAGTTTGTATTTTGCTTTTTAAGGGGAAAGGGTCAGGGCTGCCTGGGAGGGGGCCTCAGCCAACAGAAGGGCTGGGGCAGGTTCCCTACGGGGGGATGTATTGGAACACCCAACCTCTGTTATCGCGGGTGGGAGGAGCAGTTGCGCTAAGACCAGACCACGTCTTTACCGAAGATCTGGTTCTGACTCTGATTCTGATTCTCTGATTCTGGCTCTCTATCAAGGGTTGTTTCAGACTCAGGCTGTGGCTGTGGCTGTTGCTCTGGTTCTGGCTCTGGCTCTTTCTCAGGCTCTGGTTCTGAATGAGGGCTTGGTTCTGGCACTGATTCAGGGTCTCGCTCTGGCTCTGGCTCTGGCTCTGGCACTCTGTCAAGTACTATTTCAGACTTAGGCTGTGGCTGTGGCTCTGGCTCTGTTTCCATTCTTACAATGGAATGTACACAAAACAATAATCCTTTCTATATAAATTTTCCAATACATTCTGAAAACATAATAAATCCTTAATTGTTGTCCACCTCCTTTTAGTTCCTTTATCACTCGAATGCTAGCACGGAGTCAAAACTATTATTGTATTTTTGAACATATCTTGTATAATATTGCGTCTTTATTTTCCCATAATTAAGATAGCCATGCCACCCAAAACGGGTGTCATGACCTTCTAGATCTAAAATATCCCAATTTTTTTAATAAATACCAATCTTTCAACCAGAGAAGACATGAGGCTTCGTAATATAGCTTCAAATCCGGTAACCCGTAGCCACCTCTTTCTACAGTATCTATTAATATCCCATGCTTTACTCTTGGTCTTTTACCCTTCCACAAAAATTTAGAAATTTCTTTTTGCCACTTGTTGATACCGCTGGTCTTTCCTGTAATTGGAATCGTTTGGAATAGAAAGAGTAGCTTCGGTAAAACTATCATTTTAATTACTGAAATATGGCCCAGGAATGATAAATTTAACCTTGTCCGTGTCTCCAACTGTCTTTTGATATCTTTCCAACAATTGGTATAGTTATCTTCATATAAGTTAATATTCTTTGGTGTTATCCATAATCCTAAATACTTGATTTTGGGGTAGATTTTAATGTGTAATATTTGTTCTAATTCTGCTTTTTCATCTGGCGACATATTTTTAACTAATAGTTTTGTCTTGTTTAAATTCATTTTGAACCCCGCAACTTTACCGTAGCCATATATTATTTCCAACGCCTTTCTTAAACTCTGTTTTGGTTGCTCTGTAGTTATAATTATAAATCGTCAGCAAATGCCCTCATTTTGTAACTTCTATTTCCCAGCATAATCCCTTTTATTTCTTTTTCTTCCCTAATTTGTTTACATAAAACTTCCAATGTTAATATGAAAATTAAGGGGGCTGGTGGGCAACCTTGTCTGACCCCTTTACAGATTTCACACTCCTGTGATAAATTTCCATTGATTATGATTTTAGCTTTTTGTTTTGATTATATTGCTTCAATCCCTTTTATATACTGTATACCAAAATCCATATGGTGTAATAGACCTTTCATAAATTTCCAGGATACCCTGTCGAAAGCTTTTTCTGCATCTATAGCCATTAAGACTGCCTTCTTTTCTATTCTTAAGTCTAAATACGCTAATAAGTTTATAATGTTTCTAGTGTTGCTATAAATGTGCCTCCCGGGCAAAAAGCCAGCTTGCTCATTGTGTATCATCATCTGGAAGACTTTTTTTGATCTTTCGGCTAAAATATTTGCATATAATTTATACTCGTTATTTAGAAGTGCGATAGGCCTATAGTTGTTAATAAGTAGATTGTCCGTTCCCTGTTTTGGAATTAATGCAATAAGGCTGTCTTTCCAAGAATCCGGCATGGTTCCGTCTTTTAAGATACTTCTTAATGGGTCAGACAGTAAGTCCTCAATTTTTTTATAATATATTGCCGGTAGGCCGTCTGGCCCTGGTGGCTTTCCTATCTTTGCTTCCTTAATTGCTCTTTGAATTTCGTACGATTTAATAGGGGCATTCGACAGTTCTTTTTGTTCTTTAGTAAGTTTCGGAAGACAGTTCTGTTCTAAATGTTCTTTAACTTCTTCTGTTGTTTCATTTCCTTCCTTATAGATTTCTCTAAAGAATTCGAGAAATCGTTTCTCTATTTCTTTAGGGTTGTTTATTATTTTGCCTTCGCACTTAACTCTATTTATAAGCCTTTCTGCCTCTCTCTTCTTTAATTGCCATGCTAATAACCAGGCTCAGGTTCTGTTTCAGGCTGTGTCTCTGTTTCAGGCTCCGGTGCTGTATCAACCACTGTTGCAGACTCAGGCTGTGGCACTATGGCTGTAGCTGTGGCTCTGGTTCTGTTTCAGGCTCTGGCACTGTATCAAGCACTGTTTCAGGCTCAGGCTCAGGCTCAGGCTTCTGCTCTTTATTAGGCTTTGTCTCAGTCTTTGGCTCTAGCACTTATTCTAGCTCTATTTCAGGCTCGGCCTGTGTGTCAGCCTTTGTCTCTGTTTCACGCTGTTTCTCTGTTTCAGGCTCCGATGCTGTTTCAAGCCCTGTATCTGCCTCTGCCTCTGCTTCAGGCTCTGGCACTCTATCAAGCACTGTTTCTGGCTCTGGCTCTCTTTCAGGCTCTGGTTCTGAATTAGGGTTTTGTTCTGGCTCTGGCTGTGTCTCTGGATCTGGCTGTGTCTCTGCTTCAGGCTCCTACGCTGTATCAAGCACTGTATCAGGCTCTGCCTCTCCCTCTGTCCCTGGCTACGTTTAAGCGTCAGGCTCAGTTTCAGACAGTGTCTCTGTTTCAGGATCCAGCACTCTATCAAGCACTATTTCAGACTCAGGCTGTGGCTGTGGATCTCGGCTGTGGCTCTAGGCTCCGTCTGTGGCTCTGTCTGTGGCTCTGGCTCTCTTTCAGGGTCTGGTTCTGAATGAAGATCTGGTTCTGACTCTGATTCAGGGTCTCATGATGGCTCTTCCTCTGCCTCTGACACAGCTATGTTTCAGAGTCTGGCTCTCTTTCAGGCTCTGGTTCTGAATTAGGGCTTTGTTCTGGCTCTGGCTGTGTCTCTGGCTCTGGCTCCAGCTCCAGCTCCAGCTCCAGCTCCGGCACTGTATCAAGTACTGTTGCAGACTCAGGCTGTGGCTCTAGGCTGTGGCTGCAGCTATGTTTTGCGCTCCGGCCCTGTATCAAGCCCTATTTCTGGCTCTGGCTCTGGCTCTGGCTCTGGCTCTGGCTCTGGCTCTGGCTCTGGCTCTGGCTCTGGCTCTGGCTCTGGCTCTGGCTCTGGCTCTGGCTCTGGCTCTGGCTCTGATTCATGGTCTCCCTCTGACTCTGATTCAGGGTCTCGCTCTGGCTCTGGCACTCTATCAAGGACTGTTTCAGACTCAGGCTGTGGCTGTGGCTCTGCCTCTGTTTCACGCTCAGGCTCTGTTTGAGGCTATGTCTCTGTTTCAGGCTCCAGCACTGTATCAAGTACTGTTGCAGACTCAGGTTGTGGCTCTAGGCTGTGGCTGTGGCTGTTGCTCTGGTTCTGGCTGTGGCTCTTTTTCAGGCTCTGGTTCTGAATGAGGGCTTGGTTATGGCACTGATTCAGGGTCTCGCTCTGTCTCTGGCTGTGTCTCTGTTGCACCTCAAACGGTGGTTTGTTGTTGTTGTTGTTATTTTCTTTCTGGGGTGGGACAAATGTTTAGTTGGGGCGGGGATCATTTTAAGTTTAGCATAATTGTTTCTTGCTTTGTTTTTCTTTTACTATTTTTTTAGGTTATTGTATAGTTTGTATTTTGCTTTTTAAGGGGAAAGGGTCAGGGCTGCCTGGGAGGGGGCCTCAGCCAACAGAAGGGCTGGGGCAGGTTCCCTACGGGGGGATGTATTGGAACACCCAATCTCTGTTATCGCGGGTGGGAGGAGCAGTTGCGCTAAGACCAGACCACGTCTTTACCGAAGATCTGGTTCTGACTCTGATTCTGATTCTCTGATTCTGGCTCTCTATCAAGGGCTGTTTCAGACTCAGGCTGTGGCTGTGGCTGTTGCTCTGGTTCTGGCTCTGGCTCTTTCTCAGGCTCTGGTTCTGAATGAGGGCTTGGTTCTGGCACTGATTCAGGGTCTCGCTCTGGCTCTGGCTCTGGCACTCTGTCAAGGACTATTTCAGACTTAGGCTGTGGCTGTGGCTCTGGCTCTGTTTCCATTCTTACAATGGAATGTACACAAAACAATAATCCTTTCTATATAAATTTTTCAATACATTCTGAAAACATAATAAATCCTTAATTGTTGTCCACCTCCTTTTAGTTCCTTTATCACTCGAATGCTAGCACGGAGTCAAAACTATTATTGTATTTTTGAACATATCTTGTATAATATTGCGTCTTTATTTTCCCATAATTAAGATAGCCATGCCACCCAAAACGGGTGTCATGACCTTCTAGATCTAAAATATCCCAATTTTTTAAATAAATACCAATCTTTCAACCAGAGAAGACATGAGGCTTCGTAATATAGCTTCAAATCCGGTAACCCGTAGCCACCTCTTTCTACAGTATCTATTAATATCCCATGCTTTACTCTTGGTCTTTTACCCTTCCACAAAAATTTAGAAATTTCTTTTTGCCACTTGTTGATACCGCTGGTCTTTCCTGTAATTGGAATCGTTTGGAATAGAAAGAGTAGCTTCGGTAAAACTATCATTTTAATTACCGAAATACGGCCCAGGAATGATAAATTTAACCTTGTCCGTGTCTCCAACTGTCTTTTGATATCTTTCCAACAATTGGTATAGTTATCTTCATATAAGTTAATATTCTTTGGTGTTATCCATAATCCTAAATACTTGATTTTGGGGTAGATTTTAATGTGTAATATTTGTTCTAATTCTGCTTTTTCATCTGGCGACATATTTTTAACTAATAGTTTTGTCTTGTTTAAATTCATTTTGAACCCCGCAACTTTACCGTAGCCATATATTATTTCCAACGCCTTTCTTAAACTCTGTTTTGGTTGCTCTGTAGTTATAATTATAAATCGTCAGCAAATGCCCTCATTTTGTAACTTCTATTTCCCAGCATAATCCCTTTTATTTCTTTTTCTTCCCTAATTTGTTTACATAAAACTTCCAATGTTAATATGAAAATTAAGGGGGATAGTGGGCAACCTTGTCTGACCCCTTTACAGATTTCACACTCCTGTGATAAATTTCCATTGATTATGATTTTAGCTTTTTGTTTTGATTATATTGCTTCAATCCCTTTTATATACTGTATACCAAAATCCATATGGTGTAATAGACCTTTCATAAATTTCCAGGATACCCTGTCGAAAGCTTTTTCTGCATCTATAGCCATTAAGACTGCCTTCTTTTCTATTCTTAAGTCTAAATACGCTAATAAGTTTATAATGTTTCTAGTGTTGCTATAAATGTGCCTCCCGGGCAAAAAGCCAGCTTGCTCATTGTGTATCATCATCTGGAAGACTTTTTTTGATCTTTCGGCTAAAATATTTGCATATAATTTATACTCGTTATTTAGAAGTGCGATAGGCCTATAGTTGTTAATAAGTAGATTGTCCGTTCCCTGTTTTGGAATTAATGCAATAAGGCTGTCTTTCCAGGAATCCGGCATGGTTCCGTCTTTTAAGATACTTCTTAATGGGTCAGACAGTAAGTCCTCAATTTTTTTATAATATATTGCCGGTAGGCCGTCTGGCCCTGGTGGCTTTCCTATCTTTGCTTCCTTAATTGCTCTTTGAATTGCATACGATGTAATAGGGGCATTCGACAGTTCTTTTTGTTCTTTAGTAAGTTTCGGAAGACAGTTCTGTTCTAAATGTTCTTTAACTTCTTCTGTTGTTTCATTTCCTTCCTTATAGATTTCTCTAAAGAATTCGAGAAATCGTTTCTCTATTTCTTTAGGGTTGTTTATTATTTTGCCTTCGCACTTAACTCTATTTATAAGCCTTTCTGCCTCTCTCTTCTTTAATTGCCATGCTAATAACCAGGCTCAGGTTCTGTTTCAGGCTGTGTCTCTGTTTCAGGCTCCGGCGCTGTATCAACCACTGTTGCAGACTCAGGCTGTGGCACTATGGCTGTAGCTGTGGCTCTGGTTCTGTTTCAGGCTCTGGCACTGTATCAAGCACTGTTTCAGGCTCAGGCTCAGGCTCAGGCTTCTGCTCTTTATTAGGCTTTGTCTCAGTCTTTGGCTCTAGCACTTATTCTAGCTCTATTTCAGGCTCGGCCTGTGTGTCAGCCTTTGTCTCTGTTTCACGCTGTTTCTCTGTTTCAGGCTCCGACGCTGTTTCAAGCCCTGTATCTGCCTCTGCCTCTGTTTCAGGCTCTGGCGCTCTATCAAGCACTGTTTCTGGCTCTGGCTCTCTTTCAGGCTCTGGTTCTGAATTAGGGTTTTGTTCTGGCTCTGGCTGTGTCTCTGGATCTGGCTGTGTCTCTGCTTCAGGCTCCTACGCTGTATCAAGCACTGTATCAGGCTCTGCCTCTCCCTCTGTCCCTGGCTACGTTTAAGCGTCAGGCTCAGTTTCAGACAGTGTCTCTGTTTCAGGATCCAGCACTCTATCAAGCACTATTTCAGACTCAGGCTGTGGCTGTGGATCTCGGCTGTGGCTCTAGGCTCCGTCTGTGGCTCTGTCTGCGGCTCTGGCTCTCTTTCAGGGTCTGGTTCTGAATGAAGATCTGGTTCTGACTCTGATTCAGGGTCTCATGATGGCTCTTCCTCTGCCTCTGACACAGCTATGTTTCAGAGTCTGGCTCTCTTTCAGGCTCTGGTTCTGAATTAGGGTTTTGTTCTGGCTCTGGCTGTGTCTCTGGCTCTGGCTCCAGCTCCAGCTCCGGCACTGTATCAAATACTGTTGCAGACTCAGGCTGTGGCTGCAGCTATGTTTTGCGCTCCGGCCCTGTATCAAGCCCTATTTCTGGCTCTGGCTCTGGCTCCGGCTCTGGCTCCGGCTCCGGCTCCGGCTCCGGCTGTGGCTCTGGCTCTGGCTCTGGCTCTGGCTCTGGCTCTGGCTCTGGCTCTGGCTCTGGCTCTGGCTCTGGCTCTGGCTCTGATTCATGGTCTCCCTCTGACTCTGATTCAGGGTCTCGCTCTGGCTCTGGCACTCTATCAAGGACTGTTTCAGACTCAGGCTGTGGCTGTGGCTCTGCCTCTGTTTCACGCTCAGGCTCTGTTTGAGGCTATGTCTCTGTTTCAGGCTCCAGCACTGTATCAAGTACTGTTGCAGACTCAGGTTGTGGCTCTAGGTTGTGGCTGTGGCTGTTGCTCTGGTTCTGGCTGTGGCTCTTTTTCAGGCTCTGGTTCTGAATGAGGGCTTGGTTATGGCACTGATTCAGGGTCTCGCTCTGTCTCTGGCTGTGTCTCTGTTGCACCTCAAACGGTGGTTTGTTGTTGTTGTTGTTGTTATTTTCTTTCTGGGGTGGGACAAATGTTTAGTTGGGGCGGGGATCATTTTAAGTTTAGCATAATTGTTTCTTGCTTTGTTTTTCTTTTACTATTTTTTTAGGTTATTGTATAGTTTGTATTTTGCTTTTTAAGGGGAAAGGGTCAGGGCTGCCTGGGAGGGGGCCTCAGCCAACAGAAGGGCTGGGGCAGGTTCCCTACGGGGGGATGTATTGGAACACCCAACCTCTGTTATCGCGGGTGGGAGGAGCAGTTGCGCTAAGACCAGACCACGTCTTTACCGAAGATCTGGTTCTGACTCTGATTCTGATTCTCTGATTCTGGCTCTCTATCAAGGGTTGTTTCAGACTCAGGCTGTGGCTGTGGCTGTTGCTCTGGTTCTGGCTCTGGCTCTTTCTCAGGCTCTGGTTCTGAATGAGGGCTTGGTTCTGGCACTGATTCAGGGTCTCGCTCTGGCTCTGGCTCTGGCTCTGGCACTCTGTCAAGTACTATTTCAGACTTAGGCTGTGGCTGTGGCTCTGGCTCTGTTTCCATTCTTACAATGGAATGTACACAAAACAATAATCCTTTCTATATAAATTTTCCAATACATTCTGAAAACATAATAAATCCTTAATTGTTGTCCACCTCCTTTTAGTTCCTTTATCACTCGAATGCTAGCACGGAGTCAAAACTATTATTGTATTTTTGAACATATCTTGTATAATATTGCGTCTTTATTTTCCCATAATTAAGATAGCCATGCCACCCAAAACGGGTGTCATGACCTTCTAGATCTAAAATATCCCAATTTTTTAAATAAATACCAATCTTTCAACCAGAGAAGACATGAGGCTTCGTAATATAGCTTCAAATCCGGTAACCCGTAGCCACCTCTTTCTACAGTATCTATTAATATCCCATGCTTTACTCTTGGTCTTTTACCCTTCCACAAAAATTTAGAAATTTCTTTTTGCCACTTGTTGATACCGCTGGTCTTTCCTGTAATTGGAATCGTTTGGAATAGAAAGAGTAGCTTCGGTAAAACTATCATTTTAATTACTGAAATACGGCCCAGGAATGATAAATTTAACCTTGTCCGTGTCTCCAACTGTCTTTTGATATCTTTCCAACAATTGGTATAGTTATCTTCATATAAGTTAATATTCTTTGGTGTTATCCATAATCCTAAATACTTGATTTTGGGGTAGATTTTAATGTGTAATATTTGTTCTAATTCTGCTTTTTCATCTGGCGACATATTTTTAACTAATAGTTTTGTCTTGTTTAAATTCATTTTGAACCCCGCAACTTTACCGTAGCCATATATTATTTCCAACGCCTTTCTTAAACTCTGTTTTGGTTGCTCTGTAGTTATAATTATAAATCGTCAGCAAATGCCCTCATTTTGTAACTTCTATTTCCCAGCATAATCCCTTTTATTTCTTTTTCTTCCCTAATTTGTTTACATAAAACTTCCAATGTTAATATGAAAATTAAGGGGGCTAGTGGGCAACCTTGTCTGACCCCTTTACAGATTTCACACTCCTGTGATAAATTTCCATTGATTATGATTTTAGCTTTTTGTTTTGATTATATTGCTTCAATCCCTTTTATATACTGTATACCAAAATCCATATGGTGTAATAGACCTTTCATAAATTTCCAGGATACCCTGTCGAAAGCTTTTTCTGCATCTATAGCCATTAAGACTGCCTTCTTTTCTATTCTTAAGTCTAAATGCGCTAATAAGTTTATAATGTTTCTAGTGTTGCTATAAATGTGCCTCCCGGGCAAAAAGCCAGCTTGGTCATTGTGTATCATCATCTGGAAGACTTTTTTTGATCTTTCGGCTAAAATATTTGCATATAATTTATACTCGTTATTTAGAAGTGCGATAGGCCTATAGTTGTTAATAAGTAGATTGTCCGTTCCCTGTTTTGGAATTAATGCAATAAGGCTGTCTTTCCAAGAATCCGGCATGGTTCCGTCTTTTAAGATACTTCTTAATGGGTCAGACAGTAAGTCCTCAATTTTTTTATAATATATTGCCGGTAGGCCGTCTGGCCCTGGTGGCTTTCCTATCTTTGCTTCCTTAATTGCTCTTTGAATTTCGTACGATTTAATAGGGGCATTCGACAGTTCTTTTTGTTCTTTAGTAAGTTTCGGAAGACAGTTCTGTTCTAAATGTTCTTTAACTTCTTCTGTTGTTTCATTTCCTTCCTTATAGATTTCTCTAAAGAATTCGAGAAATCGTTTCTCTATTTCTTTAGGGTTGTTTATTATTTTGCCTTCGCACTTAACTCTATTTATAAGCCTTTCTGCCTCTCTCTTCTTTAATTGCCATGCTAATAACCAGGCTCAGGTTCTGTTTCAGGCTGTGTCTCTGTTTCAGGCTCCGGCGCTGTATCAACCACTGTTGCAGACTCAGGCTGTGGCACTATGGCTGTAGCTGTGGCTCTGGTTCTGTTTCAGGCTCTGGCACTGTATCAAGCACTGTTTCAGGCTCAGGCTCAGGCTCAGGCTTCTGCTCTTTATTAGGCTTTGTCTCAGTCTTTGGCTCTAGCACTTATTCTAGCTCTATTTCAGGCTCGGCCTGTGTGTCAGCCTTTGTCTCTGTTTCACGCTGTTTCTCTGTTTCAGGCTCCGATGCTGTTTCAAGCCCTGTATCTGCCTCTGCCTCTGCTTCAGGCTCTGGCACTCTATCAAGCACTGTTTCTGGCTCTGGCTCTCTTTCAGGCTCTGGTTCTGAATTAGGGTTTTGTTCTGGCTCTGGCTGTGTCTCTGGATCTGGCTGTGTCTCTGCTTCAGGCTCCTACGCTGTATCAAGCACTGTATCAGGCTCTGCCTCTCCCTCTGTCCCTGGCTACGTTTAAGCGTCAGGCTCAGTTTCAGACAGTGTCTCTGTTTCAGGATCCAGCACTCTATCAAGCACTATTTCAGACTCAGGCTGTGGCTGTGGATCTCGGCTGTGGCTCTAGGCTCCGTCTGTGGCTCTGTCTGTGGCTCTGGCTCTCTTTCAGGGTCTGGTTCTGAATGAAGATCTGGTTCTGACTCTGATTCAGGGTCTCATGATGGCTCTTCCTCTGCCTCTGACACAGCTATGTTTCAGAGTCTGGCTCTCTTTCAGGCTCTGGTTCTGAATTAGGGCTTTGTTCTGGCTCTGGCTGTGTCTCTGGCTCTGGCTCCAGCTCCAGCTCCAGCTCCAGCTCTGGCACTGTATCAAGTACTGTTGCAGACTCAGGCTGTGGCTCTAGGCTGTGGCTGCAGCTATGTTTTGCGCTCCGGCCCTGTATCAAGCCCTATTTCTGGCTCTGGCTCTGGCTCTGGCTCTGGCTCTGGCTCTGGCTCTGGCTCTGGCTCTGGCTCTGGCTCTGGCTCTGGCTCTGGCTCTGATTCATGGTCTCCCTCTGACTCTGATTCAGGGTCTCGCTCTGGCTCTGGCACTCTATCAAGGACTGTTTCAGACTCAGGCTGTGGCTGTGGCTCTGCCTCTGTTTCACGCTCAGGCTCTGTTTGAGGCTATGTCTCTGTTTCAGGCTCCAGCACTGTATCAAGTACTGTTGCAGACTCAGGTTGTGGCTCTAGGCTGTGGCTGTGGCTGTTGCTCTGGTTCTGGCTGTGGCTCTTTTTCAGGCTCTGGTTCTGAATGAGGGCTTGGTTATGGCACTGATTCAGGGTCTCGCTCTGTCTCTGGCTGTGTCTCTGTTGCACCTCAAACGGTGGTTTGTTGTTGTTGTTGTTATTTTCTTTCTGGGGTGGGACAAATGTTTAGTTGGGGCGGGGATCATTTTAAGTTTAGCATAATTGTTTCTTGCTTTGTTTTTCTTTTACTATTTTTTTAGGTTATTGTATAGTTTGTATTTTGCTTTTTAAGGGGAAAGGGTCAGGGCTGCCTGGGAGGGGGCCTCAGCCAACAGAAGGGCTGGGGCAGGTTCCCTACGGGGGGATGTATTGGAACACCCAATCTCTGTTATCGCGGGTGGGAGGAGCAGTTGCGCTAAGACCAGACCACGTCTTTACCGAAGATCTGGTTCTGACTCTGATTCTGATTCTCTGATTCTGGCTCTCTATCAAGGGTTGTTTCAGACTCAGGCTGTGGCTGTTGCTCTGGTTCTGGCTCTGGCTCTTTCTCAGGCTCTGGTTCTGAATGAGGGCTTGGTTCTGGCACTGATTCAGGGTCTCGCTCTGGCTCTGGCTCTGGCTCTGGCACTCTGTCAAGGACTATTTCAGACTTAGGCTGTGGCTGTGGCTCTGGCTCTGTTTCCATTCTTACAATGGAATGTACACAAAACAATAATCCTTTCTATATAAATTTTCCAATACATTCTGAAAACATAATAAATCCTTAATTGTTGTCCACCTCCTTTTAGTTCCTTTATCACTCGAATGCTAGCACGGAGTCAAAACTATTATTGTATTTTTGAACATATCTTGTATAATATTGCGTCTTTATTTTCCCATAATTAAGATAGCCATGCCACCCAAAACGGGTGTCATGACCTTCTAGATCTAAAATATCCCAATTTTTTAAATAAATACCAATCTTTCAACCAGAGAAGACATGAGGCTTCGTAATATAGCTTCAAATCCGGTAACCCGTAGCCACCTCTTTCTACAGTATCTATTAATATCCCATGCTTTACTCTTGGTCTTTTACCCTTCCACAAAAATTTAGAAATTTCTTTTTGCCACTTGTTGATACCGCTGGTCTTTCCTGTAATTGGAATCGTTTGGAATAGAAAGAGTAGCTTCGGTAAAACTATCATTTTAATTACCGAAATACGGCCCAGGAATGATAAATTTAACCTTGTCCGTGTCTCCAACTGTCTTTTGATATCTTTCCAACAATTGGTATAGTTATCTTCATATAAGTTAATATTCTTTGGTGTTATCCATAATCCTAAATACTTGATTTTGGGGTAGATTTTAATGTGTAATATTTGTTCTAATTCTGCTTTTTCATCTGGCGACATATTTTTAACTAATAGTTTTGTCTTGTTTAAATTCATTTTGAACCCCGCAACTTTACCGTAGCCATATATTATTTCCAACGCCTTTCTTAAACTCTGTTTTGGTTGCTCTGTAGTTATAATTATAAATCGTCAGCAAATGCCCTCATTTTGTAACTTCTATTTCCCAGCATAATCCCTTTTATTTCTTTTTCTTCCCTAATTTGTTTACATAAAACTTCCCATGTTAATATGAAAATTAAGGGGGCTAGTGGGCAACCTTGTCTGACCCCTTTACAGATTTCACACTCCTGTGATAAATTTCCATTGATTATGATTTTAGCTTTTTGTTTTGATTATATTGCTTCAATCCCTTTTATATACTGTATACCAAAATCCATATGGTGTAATAGACCTTTCATAAATTTCCAGGATACCCTGTCGAAAGCTTTTTCTGCATCTATAGCCATTAAGACTGCCTTCTTTTCTATTCTTAAGTCTAAATACGCTAATAAGTTTATAATGTTTCTAGTGTTGCTATAAATGTGCCTCCCGGGCAAAAAGCCAGCTTGCTCATTGTGTATCATCATCTGGAAGACTTTTTTTGATCTTTCGGCTAAAATATTTGCATATAATTTATACTCGTTATTTAGAAGTGCGATAGGCCTATAGTTGTTAATAAGTAGATTGTCCGTTCCCTGTTTTGGAATTAATGCAATAAGGCTGTCTTTCCAGGAATCCGGCATGGTTCCGTCTTTTAAGATACTTCTTAATGGGTCAGACAGTAAGTCCTCAATTTTTTTATAATATATTGCCGGTAGGCCGTCTGGCCCTGGTGGCTTTCCTATCTTTGCTTCCTTAATTGCTCTTTGAATTGCATACGATGTAATAGGGGCATTCGACAGTTCTTTTTGTTCTTTAGTAAGTTTCGGAAGACAGTTCTGTTCTAAATGTTCTTTAACTTCTTCTGTTGTTTCATTTCCTTCCTTATAGATTTCTCTAAAGAATTCGAGAAATCGTTTCTCTATTTCTTTAGGGTTGTTTATTATTTTGCCTTCGCACTTAACTCTATTTATAAGCCTTTCTGCCTCTCTCTTCTTTAATTGCCATGCTAATAACCAGGCTCAGGTTCTGTTTCAGGCTGTGTCTCTGTTTCAGGCTCCGGCGCTGTATCAACCACTGTTGCAGACTCAGGCTGTGGCACTATGGCTGTAGCTGTGGCTCTGGTTCTGTTTCAGGCTCTGGCACTGTATCAAGCACTGTTTCAGGCTCAGGCTCAGGCTCAGGCTTCTGCTCTTTATTAGGCTTTGTCTCAGTCTTTGGCTCTAGCACTTATTCTAGCTCTATTTCAGGCTCGGCCTGTGTGTCAGCCTTTGTCTCTGTTTCACGCTGTTTCTCTGTTTCAGGCTCCGACGCTGTTTCAAGCCCTGTATCTGCCTCTGCCTCTGTTTCAGGCTCTGGCACTCTATCAAGCACTGTTTCTGGCTCTGGCTCTCTTTCAGGCTCTGGTTCTGAATTAGGGTTTTGTTCTGGCTCTGGCTGTGTCTCTGGATCTGGCTGTGTCTCTGCTTCAGGCTCCTACGCTGTATCAAGCACTGTATCAGGCTCTGCCTCTCCCTCTGTCCCTGGCTACGTTTAAGCGTCAGGCTCAGTTTCAGACAGTGTCTCTGTTTCAGGATCCAGCACTCTATCAAGCACTATTTCAGACTCAGGCTGTGGCTGTGGATCTCGGCTGTGGCTCTAGGCTCCGTCTGTGGCTCTGTCTGTGGCTCTGGCTCTCTTTCAGGGTCTGGTTCTGAATGAAGATCTGGTTCTGACTCTGATTCAGGGTCTCATGATGGCTCTTCCTCTGCCTCTGACACAGCTATGTTTCAGAGTCTGGCTCTCTTTCAGGCTCTGGTTCTGAATTAGGGTTCTGTTCTGGCTCTGGCTGTGTCTCTGGCTCTGGCTCCAGCTCCAGCTCCAGCTCCAGCTCCGGCACTGTATCAAGTACTGTTGCAGACTCAGGCTGTGGCTCTAGGCTGTGGCTGCAGCTATGTTTTGCGCTCCAGCCATGTATCAAGCCCTATTTCTGGCTCTGGCTCTGGCTCTGGCTCTGGCTCTGGCTCTGGCTCTGGCTCTGGCTCTGGCTCTGGCTCTGGCTCTGGCTCTGGCTCTGGCTCTGGCTCTGGCTCTGGCTCTGGCTCTGGCTCTGGCTCTGGCTCTGGCTCTGAATGAGGCTCTGGCTCTGGCTCTGATTCATGGTCTCCCTCTGACTCTGATTCAGGGTCTCGCTCTGGCTCTGGCACTCTATCAAGGACTGTTTCAGACTCAGGCTGTGGCTGTGGCTCTGCCTCTGTTTCACGCTCAGGCTCTGTTTGAGGCTATGTCTCTGTTTCAGGCTCCAGCACTGTATCAAGTACTGTTGCAGACTCAGGCTATGGCTCTAGGCTGTGGCTGTTGCTCTGGTTCTGGCTGTGGCTCTTTTTCAGGCTCTGGTTCTGAATGAGGGCTTGTTTATGGCACTGATTCAGGGTCTCGCTCTGTCTCTGGCTGTGTCTCGGTTGCACCTCAAACGGTGGTTTGTTGTTGTTGTTGTTATTTTCTTTCTGGGGTGGGACAAATGTTTAGTTGGGGCGGGGATCATTTTAAGTTTAGCATAATTGTTTCTTGCTTTGTTTTTCTTTTACTATTTTTTTAGGTTATTGTATAGTTTGTATTTTGCTTTTTAAGGGGAAAGGGTCAGGGCTGCCTGGGAGGGGGCCTCAGCCAACAGAAGGGCTGGGGCAGGTTCCCTACGGGGGGATGTATTGGAACACACAATCTCTATTATCGCGGGTGGGAGGAGCAGTTGCGCTAAGACCAGACCACGTCTTTACCGAAGATCTGGTTCTGACTCTGATTCTGATTCTCTGATTCTGGCTCTCTATCAAGGGCTGTTTCAGACTCAGGCTGTGGCTGTGGCTGTTGCTCTGGTTCTGGCTCTGGCTCTTTCTCAGGCTCTGGTTCTGAATGAGGGCTTGGTTCTGGCACTGATTCAGGGTCTCGCTCTGGCTCTGGCTCTGGCACTCTGTCAAGGACTATTTCAGACTTAGGCTGTGGCTGTGGCTCTGGCTCTGTTTCCATTCTTACAATGGAATGTACACAAAACAATAATCCTTTCTATATAAATTTTCCAATACATTCTGAAAACATAATAAATCCTTAATTGTTGTCCACCTCCTTTTAGTTCCTTTATCACTCGAATGCTAGCACGGAGTCAAAACTATTATTGTATTTTTGAACATATCTTGTATAATATTGCGTCTTTATTTTCCCATAATTAAGATAGCCATGCCACCCAAAACGGGTGTCATGACCTTCTAGATCTAAAATATCCCAATTTTTTAAATAAATACCAATCTTTCAACCAGAGAAGACATGAGGCTTCGTAATATAGCTTCAAATCCGGTAACCCGTAGCCACCTCTTTCTACAGTATCTATTAATATCCCATGCTTTACTCTTGGTCTTTTACCCTTCCACAAAAATTTAGAAATTTCTTTTTGCCACTTGTTGATACCGCTGGTCTTTCCTGTAATTGGAATCGTTTGGAATAGAAAGAGTAGCTTCGGTAAAACTATCATTTTAATTACCGAAATACGGCCCAGGAATGATAAATTTAACCTTGTCCGTGTCTCCAACTGTCTTTTGATATCTTTCCAACAATTGGTATAGTTATCTTCATATAAGTTAATATTCTTTGGTGTTATCCATAATCCTAAATACTTGATTTTGGGGTAGATTTTAATGTGTAATATTTGTTCTAATTCTGCTTTTTCATCTGGCGACATATTTTTAACTAATAGTTTTGTCTTGTTTAAATTCATTTTGAACCCCGCAACTTTACCGTAGCCATATATTATTTCCAACGCCTTTCTTAAACTCTGTTTTGGTTGCTCTGTAGTTATAATTATAAATCGTCAGCAAATGCCCTCATTTTGTAACTTCTATTTCCCAGCATAATCCCTTTTATTTCTTTTTCTTCCCTAATTTGTTTACATAAAACTTCCCATGTTAATATGAAAATTAAGGGGGCTAGTGGGCAACCTTGTCTGACCCCTTTACAGATTTCACACTCCTGTGATAAATTTCCATTGATTATGATTTTAGCTTTTTGTTTTGATTATATTGCTTCAATCCCTTTTATATACTGTATACCAAAATCCATATGGTGTAATAGACCTTTCATAAATTTCCAGGATACCCTGTCGAAAGCTTTTTCTGCATCTATAGCCATTAAGACTGCCTTCTTTTCTATTCTTAAGTCTAAATACGCTAATAAGTTTATAATGTTTCTAGTGTTGCTATAAATGTGCCTCCCGGGCAAAAAGCCAGCTTGGTCATTGTGTATCATCATCTGGAAGACTTTTTTTGATCTTTCGGCTAAAATATTTGCATATAAATTATACTCGTTATTTAGAAGTGCGATAGGCCTATAGTTGTTAATAAGTAGATTGTCCGTTCCCTGTTTTGGAATTAATGCAATAAGGCTGTCTTTCCAGGAATCCGGCATGGTTCCGTCTTTTAAGATACTTCTTAATGGGTCAGACAGTAAGTCCTCAATTTTTTTATAATATATTGCCGGTAGGCCGTCTGGCCCTGGTGGCTTTCCTATCTTTGCTTCCTTAATTGCTCTTTGAATTGCATACGATGTAATAGGGGCATTCGACAGTTCTTTTTGTTCTTTAGTAAGTTTCGGAAGACAGTTCTGTTCTAAATGTTCTTTAACTTCTTCTGTTGTTTCATTTCCTTCCTTATAGATTTCTCTAAAGAATTCGAGAAATCGTTTCTCTATTTCTTTAGGGTTGTTTATTATTTTGCCTTCGCACTTAACTCTATTTATAAGCCTTTCTGCCTCTCTCTTCTTTAATTGCCATGCTCAGGTTCTGTTTCAGGCTGTGTCTCTGTTTCAGGCTCCGGCGCTGTATCAACCACTGTTGCAGACTCAGGCTGTGGCACTATGGCTGTAGCTGTGGCTCTGGTTCTGTTTCAGGCTCTGGCACTGTATCAAGCACTGTTTCAGGCTCAGGCTCAGGCTCAGGCTTCTGCTCTTTATTAGGCTTTGTCTCAGTCTTTGGCTCTAGCACTTATTCTAGCTCTATTTCAGGCTCGGCCTGTGTGTCAGCCTTTGTCTCTGTTTCACGCTGTTTCTCTGTTTCAGGCTCCGACGCTGTTTCAAGCCCTGTATCTGCCTCTGCCTCTGTTTCAGGCTCTGGCACTCTATCAAGCACTGTTTCTGGCTCTGGCTCTCTTTCAGGCTCTGGTTCTGAATTAGGGTTTTGTTCTGGCTCTGGCTGTGTCTCTGGATCTGGCTGTGTCTCTGCTTCAGGCTCCTACGCTGTATCAAGCACTGTATCAGGCTCTGCCTCTCCCTCTGTCCCTGGCTACGTTTAAGCGTCAGGCTCAGTTTCAGACAGTGTCTCTGTTTCAGGATCCAGCACTCTATCAAGCACTATTTCAGACTCAGGCTGTGGCTGTGGATCTCGGCTGTGGCTCTAGGCTCCGTCTGTGGCTCTGTCTGTGGCTCTGGCTCTCTTTCAGGGTCTGGTTCTGAATGAAGATCTGGTTCTGACTCTGATTCAGGGTCTCATGATGGCTCTTCCTCTGCCTCTGACACAGCTATGTTTCAGAGTCTGGCTCTCTTTCAGGCTCTGGTTCTGAATTAGGGTTTTGTTCTGGCTCTGGCTGTGTCTCTGGCTCTGGCTCCAGCTCCAGCTCCGGCACTGTATCAAGTACTGTTGCAGACTCAGGCTGTGGCTGCAGCTATGTTTTGCGCTCCGGCCCTGTATCAAGCCCTATTTCTGGCTCTGGCTCTGGCTCCGGCTCTGGATCCGGCTCTGGCTCTGGCTCTGGCTCTGGCTCTGGCTCTGGCTCTGGCTCTGGCTCTGGCTCTGGCTCTGGCTCTGGCTCTGATTCATGGTCTCCCTCTGACTCTGATTCAGGGTCTCGCTCTGGCTCTGGCACTCTATCAAGGACTGTTTCAGACTCAGGCTGTGGCTGTGGCTCTGCCTCTGTTTCACGCTCAGGCTCTGTTTGAGGCTATGTCTCTGTTTCAGGCTCCAGCACTGTATCAAGTACTGTTGCAGACTCAGGTTGTGGCTCTAGGTTGTGGCTGTGGCTGTTGCTCTGGTTCTGGCTGTGGCTCTTTTTCAGGCTCTGGTTCTGAATGAGGGCTTGGTTATGGCACTGATTCAGGGTCTCGCTCTGTCTCTGGCTGTGTCTCGGTTGCACCTCAAACGGTGGTTTGTTGTTGTTGTTGTTATTTTCTTTCTGGGGTGGGACAAATGTTTAGTTGGGGCGGGGATCATTTTAAGTTTAGCATAATTGTTTCTTGCTTTGTTTTTCTTTTACTATTTTTTTAGGTTATTGTATAGTTTGTATTTTGCTTTTTAAGGGGAAAGGGTCAGGGCTGCCTGGGAGGGGGCCTCAGCCAACAGAAGGGCTGGGGCAGGTTCCCTACGGGGGGATGTATTGGAACACCCAATCTCTATTATCGCGGGTGGGAGGAGCAGTTGCGCTAAGACCAGACCACGTCTTTACCGAAGATCTGGTTCTGACTCTGATTCTGATTCTCTGATTCTGGCTCTCTATCAAGGGCTGTTTCAGACTCAGGCTGTGGCTGTGGCTGTTGCTCTGGTTCTGGCTCTGGCTCTTTCTCAGGCTCTGGTTCTGAATGAGGGCTTGGTTCTGGCACTGATTCAGGGTCTCGCTCTGGCTCTGGCTCTGGCACTCTGTCAAGGACTATTTCAGACTTAGGCTGTGGCTGTGGCTCTGGCTCTGTTTCCATTCTTACAATGGAATGTACACAAAACAATAATCCTTTCTATATAAATTTTTCAATACATTCTGAAAACATAATAAATCCTTAATTGTTGTCCACCTCCTTTTAGTTCCTTTATCACTCGAATGCTAGCACGGAGTCAAAACTATTATTGTATTTTTGAACATATCTTGTATAATATTGCGTCTTTATTTTCCCATAATTAAGATAGCCATGCCACCCAAAACGGGTGTCATGACCTTCTAGATCTAAAATATCCCAATTTTTTTAATAAATACCAATCTTTCAACCAGAGAAGACATGAGGCTTCGTAATATAGCTTCAAATCCGGTAACCCGTAGCCACCTCTTTCTACAGTATCTATTAATATCCCATGCTTTACTCTTGGTCTTTTACCCTTCCACAAAAATTTAGAAATTTCTTTTTGCCACTTGTTGATACCGCTGGTCTTTCCTGTAATTGGAATCGTTTGGAATAGAAAGAGTAGCTTCGGTAAAACTATCATTTTAATTACCGAAATACGGCCCAGGAATGATAAATTTAACCTTGTCCGTGTCTCCAACTGTCTTTTGATATCTTTCCAACAATTGGTATAGTTATCTTCATATATGTTAATATTCTTTGGTGTTATCCATAATCCTAAATACTTGATTTTGGGGTAGATTTTAATGTGTAATATTTGTTCTAATTCTGCTTTTTCATCTGGCGACATATTTTTAACTAATAGTTTTGTCTTGTTTAAATTCATTTTGAACCCCGCAACTTTACCGTAGCCATATATTATTTCCAACGCCTTTCTTAAACTCTGTTTTGGTTGCTCTGTAGTTATAATTATAAATCGTCAGCAAATGCCCTCATTTTGTAACTTCTATTTCCCAGCATAATCCCTTTTATTTCTTTTTCTTCCCTAATTTGTTTACATAAAACTTCCAATGTTAATATGAAAATTAAGGGGGATAGTGGGCAACCTTGTCTGACCCCTTTACAGATTTCACACTCCTGTGATAAATTTCCATTGATTATGATTTTAGCTTTTTGTTTTGATTATATTGCTTCAATCCCTTTTATATACTGTATACCAAAATCCATATGGTGTAATAGACCTTTCATAAATTTCCAGGATACCCTGTCGAAAGCTTTTTCTGCATCTATAGCCATTAAGACTGCCTTCTTTTCTATTCTTAAGTCTAAATACGCTAATAAGTTTATAATGTTTCTAGTGTTGCTATAAATGTGCCTCCCGGGCAAAAAGCCAGCTTGGTCATTGTGTATCATCATCTGGAAGACTTTTTTTGATCTTTCGGCTAAAATATTTGCATATAAATTATACTCGTTATTTAGAAGTGCGATAGGCCTATAGTTGTTAATAAGTAGATTGTCCGTTCCCTGTTTTGGAATTAATGCAATAAGGCTGTCTTTCCAGGAATCCGGCATGGTTCCGTCTTTTAAGATACTTCTTAATGGGTCAGACAGTAAGTCCTCAATTTTTTTATAATATATTGCCGGTAGGCCGTCTGGCCCTGGTGGCTTTCCTATCTTTGCTTCCTTAATTGCTCTTTGAATTGCATACGATGTAATAGGGGCATTCGACAGTTCTTTTTGTTCTTTAGTAAGTTTCGGAAGACAGTTCTGTTCTAAATGTTCTTTAACTTCTTCTGTTGTTTCATTTCCTTCCTTATAGATTTCTCTAAAGAATTCGAGAAATCGTTTCTCTATTTCTTTAGGGTTGTTTATTATTTTGCCTTCGCACTTAACTCTATTTATAAGCCTTTCTGCCTCTCTCTTCTTTAATTGCCATGCTAATAACCAGGCTCAGGTTCTGTTTCAGGCTGTGTCTCTGTTTCAGGCTCCGGCGCTGTATCAACCACTGTTGCAGACTCAGGCTGTGGCACTATGGCTGTAGCTGTGGCTCTGGTTCTGTTTCAGGCTCTGGCACTGTATCAAGCACTGTTTCAGGCTCAGGCTCAGGCTCAGGCTTCTGCTCTTTATTAGGCTTTGTCTCAGTCTTTGGCTCTAGCACTTATTCTAGCTCTATTTCAGGCTCGGCCTGTGTGTCAGCCTTTGTCTCTGTTTCATGCTGTTTCTCTGTTTCAGGCTCCGACGCTGTTTCAAGCCCTGTATCTGCCTCTGCCTCTGTTTCAGGCTCTGGCACTCTATCAAGCACTGTTTCTGGCTCTGGCTCTCTTTCAGGCTCTGGTTCTGAATTAGGGTTTTGTTCTGGCTCTGGCTGTGTCTCTGGATCTGGCTGTGTCTCTGCTTCAGGCTCCTACGCTGTATCAAGCACTGTATCAGGCTCTGCCTCTCCCTCTGTCCCTGGCTACGTTTAAGCGTCAGGCTCAGTTTCAGACAGTGTCTCTGTTTCAGGATCCAGCACTCTATCAAGCACTATTTCAGACTCAGGCTGTGGCTGTGGATCTCGGCTGTGGCTCTAGGCTCCGTCTGTGGCTCTGTCTGTGGCTCTGGCTCTCTTTCAGGGTCTGGTTCTGAATGAAGATCTGGTTCTGACTCTGATTCAGGGTCTCATGATGGCTCTTCCTCTGCCTCTGACACAGCTATGTTTCAGAGTCTGGCTCTCTTTCAGGCTCTGGTTCTGAATTAGGGTTCTGTTCTGGCTCTGGCTGTGTCTCTGGCTCTGGCTCCAGCTCCAGCTCCAGCTCCAGCTCCGGCACTGTATCAAGTACTGTTGCAGACTCAGGCTGTGGCTCTAGGCTGTGGCTGCAGCTATGTTTTGCGCTCCAGCCATGTATCAAGCCCTATTTCTGGCTCTGGCTCTGGCTCTGGCTCTGGCTCTGGCTCTGGCTCTGGCTCTGGCTCTGGCTCTGGCTCTGGCTCTGGCTCTGGCTCTGGCTCTGGCTCTGGCTCTGGCTCTGAATGAGGCTCTGGCTCTGGCTCTGATTCATGGTCTCCCTCTGACTCTGATTCAGGGTCTCGCTCTGGCTCTGGCACTCTATCAAGGACTGTTTCAGACTCAGGCTGTGGCTGTGGCTCTGCCTCTGTTTCACGCTCAGGCTCTGTTTGAGGCTATGTCTCTGTTTCAGGCTCCAGCACTGTATCAAGTACTGTTGCTGACTCAGGCTATGGCTCTAGGCTGTGGCTGTTGCTCTGGTTCTGGCTGTGGCTCTTTTTCAGGCTCTGGTTCTGAATGAGGGCTTGGTTATGGCACTGATTCAGGGTCTCGCTCTGTCTCTGGCTGTGTCTCGGTTGCACCTCAAACGGTGGTTTGTTGTTGTTGTTGTTATTTTCTTTCTGGGGTGGGACAAATGTTTTGTTGGGGCGGGGATCATTTTAAGTTTAGCATAATTGTTTCTTGCTTTGTTTTTCTTTTACTATTTTTTTAGGTTATTGTATAGTTTGTATTTTGCTTTTTAAGGGGAAAGGGTCAGGGCTGCCTGGGAGGGGGCCTCAGCCAACAGAAGGGCTGGGGCAGGTTCCCTACGGGGGGATGTATTGGAACACCCAATCTCTATTATCGCGGGTGGGAGGAGCAGTTGCGCTAAGACCAGACCACGTCTTTACCGAAGATCTGGTTCTGACTCTGATTCTAATTCTCTGATTCTGGCTCTCTATCAAGGGCTGTTTCAGACTCAGGCTGTGGCTGTGGCTGTTGCTCTGGTTCTGGCTCTGGCTCTTTCTCAGGCTCTGGTTCTGAATGAGGGCTTGGTTCTGGCACTGATTCAGGGTCTCGCTCTGGCTCTGGCTCTGGCACTCTGTCAAGGACTATTTCAGACTTAGGCTGTGGCTGTGGCTGTGGCTCTGTTTCCATTCTTACAATGGAATGTACACAAAACAATAATCCTTTCTATATAAATTTTCCAATACATTCTGAAAACATAATAAATCCTTAATTGTTGTCCACCTCCTTTTAGTTCCTTTATCACTCGAATGCTAGCACGGAGTCAAAACTATTATTGTATTTTTGAACATATCTTGTATAATATTGCGTCTTTATTTTCCCATAATTAAGATAGCCATGCCACCCAAAACGGGTGTCATGACCTTCTAGATCTAAAATATCCCAATTTTTTAAATAAATACCAATCTTTCAACCAGAGAAGACATGAGGCTTCGTAATATAGCTTCAAATCCGGTAACCCGTAGCCACCTCTTTCTACAGTATCTATTAATATCCCATGCTTTACTCTTGGTCTTTTACCCTTCCACAAAAATTTAGAAATTTCTTTTTGCCACTTGTTGATACCGCTGGTCTTTCCTGTAATTGGAATCGTTTGGAATAGAAAGAGTAGCTTCGGTAAAACTATCATTTTAATTACCGAAATACGGCCCAGGAATGATAAATTTAACCTTGTCCGTGTCTCCAACTGTCTTTTGATATCTTTCCAACAATTGGTATAGTTATCTTCATATAAGTTAATATTCTTTGGTGTTATCCATAATCCTAAATACTTGATTTTGGGGTAGATTTTAATGTGTAATATTTGTTCTAATTCTGCTTTTTCATCTGGCGACATATTTTTAACTAATAGTTTTGTCTTGTTTAAATTCATTTTGAACCCCGCAACTTTACCGTAGCCATATATTATTTCCAACGCCTTTCTTAAACTCTGTTTTGGTTGCTCCGTAGTTATAATTATAAATCGTCAGGAAATGCCCTCATTTTGTAACTTCTATTTCCCAGCATAATCCCTTTTATTTCTTTTTCTTCCCTAATTTGTTTACATAAAACTTCCCATGTTAATATGAAAATTAAGGGAGCTAGTGGGCAACCTTGTCTGACCCCTTTACAGATTTCACACTCCTGTGATAAATTTCCATTGATTATGATTTTAGCTTTTTGTTTTGATTATATTGCTTCAATCCCTTTTATATACTGTATACCAAAATCCATATGGTGTAATAGACCTTTCATAAATTTCCAGGATACCCTGTCGAAAGCTTTTTCTGCATCTATAGCCATTAAGACTGCCTTCTTTTCTATTCTTAAGTCTAAATACGCTAATAAGTTTATAATGTTTCTAGTGTTGCTATAAATGTGCCTCCCGGGCAAAAAGCCAGCTTGCTCATTGTGTATCATCATCTGGAAGACTTTTTTTGATCTTTCGGCTAAAATATTTGCATATAAATTATACTCGTTATTTAGAAGTGCGATAGGCCTATAGTTGTTAATAAGTAGATTGTCCGTTCCCTGTTTTGGAATTAATGCAATAAGGCTGTCTTTCCAGGAATCCGGCATGGTTCCGTCTTTTAAGATACTTCTTAATGGGTCAGACAGTAAGTCCTCAATTTTTTTATAATATATTGCCGGTAGGCCGTCTGGCCCTGGTGGCTTTCCTATCTTTGCTTCCTTAATTGCTCTTTGAATTGCATACGATGTAATAGGGGCATTCGACAGTTCTTTTTGTTCTTTAGTAAGTTTCGGAAGACAGTTCTGTTCTAAATGTTCTTTAACTTCTTCTGTTGTTTCATTTCCTTCCTTATAGATTTCTCTAAAGAATTCGAGAAATCGTTTCTCTATTTCTTTAGGGTTGTTTATTATTTTGCCTTCGCACTTAACTCTATTTATAAGCCTTTCTGCCTCTCTCTTCTTTAATTGCCATGCTAATAACCAGGCTCAGGTTCTGTTTCAGGCTGTGTCTCTGTTTCAGGCTCCGGCGCTGTATCAACCACTGTTGCAGACTCAGGCTGTGGCACTATGGCTGTAGCTGTGGCTCTGGTTCTGTTTCAGGCTCTGGCACTGTATCAAGCACTGTTTCAGGCTCAGGCTCAGGCTCAGGCTTCTGCTCTTTATTAGGCTTTGTCTCAGTCTTTGGCTCTAGCACTTATTCTAGCTCTATTTCAGGCTCGGCCTGTGTGTCAGCCTTTGTCTCTGTTTCACGCTGTTTCTCTGTTTCAGGCTCCGACGCTGTTTCAAGCCCTGTATCTGCCTCTGCCTCTGTTTCAGGCTCTGGCACTCTATCAAGCACTGTTTCTGGCTCTGGCTCTCTTTCAGGCTCTGGTTCTGAATTAGGGTTTTGTTCTGGCTCTGGCTGTGTCTCTGGATCTGGCTGTGTCTCTGCTTCAGGCTCCTACGCTGTATCAAGCACTGTATCAGGCTCTGCCTCTCCCTCTGTCCCTGGCTACGTTTAAGCGTCAGGCTCAGTTTCAGACAGTGTCTCTGTTTCAGGATCCAGCACTCTATCAAGCACTATTTCAGACTCAGGCTGTGGCTGTGGATCTCGGCTGTGGCTCTAGGCTCCGTCTGTGGCTCTGTCTGTGGCTCTGGCTCTCTTTCAGGGTCTGGTTCTGAATGAAGATCTGGTTCTGACTCTGATTCAGGGTCTCATGATGGCTCTTCCTCTGCCTCTGACACAGCTATGTTTCAGAGTCTGGCTCTCTTTCAGGCTCTGGTTCTGAATTAGGGTTTTGTTCTGGCTCTGGCTGTGTCTCTGGCTCCGGCTCCAGCTCCAGCTCCAGCTCCGGCACTGTATCAAGTACTGTTGCAGACTCAGGCTGTGGCTGTGGCTCTGGCTTTGGCTCTGGCTCTGGCTCTGGCTCTGGCTCTGGCTCTGGCTCTGGCTCTGGCTCTGGCTCTGGCTCTGGCTCTGATTCATGGTCTCCCTCTGACTCTGATTCAGGGTCTCGCTCTGGCTCTGGCACTCTATCAAGGACTGTTTCAGACTCAGGCTGTGGCTGTGGCTCTGCCTCTGTTTCACGCTCAGGCTCTGTTTGAGGCTATGTCTCTGTTTCAGGCTCCAGCACTGTATCAAGTACTGTTGCAGACTCAGGTTGTGGCTCTAGGCTGTGGCTGTGGCTGTTGCTCTGGTTCTGGCTGTGGCTCTTTTTCAGGCTCTGGTTCTGAATGAGGGCTTGGTTATGGCACTGATTCAGGGTCTCGCTCTGTCTCTGGCTGTGTCTCTGTTGCACCTCAAACGGTGGTTTGTTGTTGTTGTTGTTATTTTCTTTCTGGGGTGGGACAAATGTTTAGTTGGGGCGGGGATCATTTTAAGTTTAGCATAATTGTTTCTTGCTTTGTTTTTCTTTTACTATTTTTTTAGGTTATTGTATAGTTTGTATTTTGCTTTTTAAGGGGAAAGGGTCAGGGCTGCCTGGGAGGGGGCCTCAGCCAACAGAAGGGCTGGGGCAGGTTCCCTACGGGGGGATGTATTGGAACACCCAATCTCTGTTATCGCGGGTGGGAGGAGCAGTTGCGCTAAGACCAGACCACGTCTTTACCGAAGATCTGGTTCTGACTCTGATTCTGATTCTCTGATTCTGGCTCTCTATCAAGGGCTGTTTCAGACTCAGGCTGTGGCTGTGGCTGTTGCTCTGGTTCTGGCTCTGGCTCTTTCTCAGGCTCTGGTTCTGAATGAGGGCTTGGTTCTGGCACTGATTCAGGGTCTCGCTCTGGCTCTGGCTCTGGCTCTGGCACTCTGTCAAGGACTATTTCAGACTTAGGCTGTGGCTGTGGCTCTGGCTCTGTTTCCATTCTTACAATGGAATGTACACAAAACAATAATCCTTTCTATATAAATTTTCCAATACATTCTGAAAACATAATAAATCCTTAATTGTTGTCCACCTCCTTTTAGTTCCTTTATCACTCGAATGCTAGCACGGAGTCAAAACTATTATTGTATTTTTGAACATATCTTGTATAATATTGCGTCTTTATTTTCCCATAATTAAGATAGCCATGCCACCCAAAACGGGTGTCATGACCTTCTAGATCTAAAATATCCCAATTTTTTAAATAAATACCAATCTTTCAACCAGAGAAGACATGAGGCTTCGTAATATAGCTTCAAATCCGGTAACCCGTAGCCACCTCTTTCTACAGTATCTATTAATATCCCATGCTTTACTCTTGGTCTTTTACCCTTCCACAAAAATTTAGAAATTTCTTTTTGCCACTTGTTGATACCGCTGGTCTTTCCTGTAATTGGAATCGTTTGGAATAGAAAGAGTAGCTTCGGTAAAACTATCATTTTAATTACCGAAATACGGCCCAGGAATGATAAATTTAACCTTGTCCGTGTCTCCAACTGTCTTTTGATATCTTTCCAACAATTGGTATAGTTATCTTCATATAAGTTAATATTCTTTGGTGTTATCCATAATCCTAAATACTTGATTTTGGTTTAGATTTTAATCTGTAATATTTGTTCTAATTCTGCTTTTTCATCTGGCGACATATTTTTAACTAATAGTTTTGTCTTGTTTAAATTCATTTTGAACCCCGCAACTTTACCGTAGCCATATATTATTTCCAACGCCTTTCTTAAACTCTGTTTTGGTTGCTCCGTAGTTATAATTAAATCGCCATCAAATGCCCTCATTTTGTAACTTCTATTTCCCAGCATAATCCCTTTTATTTCTTTTTCTTCCCTAATTTGTTTACATAAAACTTCCCATGTTAATATGAAAATTAAGGGGGCTAGTGGGCAACCTTGTCTGACCCCTTTACAGATTTCACACTCCTGTGATAAATTTCCATTGATTATGATTTTAGCTTTTTGTTTTGATTATATTGCTTCAATCCCTTTTATATACTGTATACCAAAATCCATATGGTGTAATAGACCTTTCATAAATTTCCAGGATACCCTGTCGAAAGCTTTTTCTGCATCTATAGCCATTAAGACTGCCTTCTTTTCTATTCTTAAGTCTAAATACGCTAATAAGTTTATAATGTTTCTAGTGTTGCTATAAATGTGCCTCCCGGGCAAAAAGCCAGCTTGGTCATTGTGTATCATCATCTGGAAGACTTTTTTTGATCTTTCGGCTAAAATATTTGCATATAAATTATACTCGTTATTTAGAAGTGCGATAGGCCTATAGTTGTTAATAAGTAGATTGTCCGTTCCCTGTTTTGGAATTAATGCAATAAGGCTGTCTTTCCAGGAATCCGGCATGGTTCCGTCTTTTAAGATACTTCTTAATGGGTCAGACAGTAAGTCCTCAATTTTTTTATAATATATTGCCGGTAGGCCGTCTGGCCCTGGTGGCTTTCCTATCTTTGCTTCCTTAATTGCTCTTTGAATTGCATACGATGTAATAGGGGCATTCGACAGTTCTTTTTGTTCTTTAGTAAGTTTCGGAAGACAGTTCTGTTCTAAATGTTCTTTAACTTCTTCTGTTGTTTCATTTCCTTCCTTATAGATTTCTCTAAAGAATTCGAGAAATCGTTTCTCTATTTCTTTAGGGTTGTTTATTATTTTGCCTTCTGTCAGAGACTGCCTCTAGGTCCCGGCTCACAAAGGACCAACGCTAGCCGGTAGAACGGAATAAAGTCTTTATTGAAGTATAATTTCCATTTCCACATCTTAGCGTGCGTCTCTACGTCTATTCCCTAGATCGGCGAAGTCCCATCTGAATCTCCGCCTCCTGTACACCAGTTCAAGACCCTAGCCTTGCTCCACCTTTTGCGTCTCTCCTTTCGCCTCTGGGTCCTACCACCCCCCGGGGTTCCTTCCTTCCTGGATGCCTCGGATGCGGACCCTTCGGATTCCTCCCCCTCCCTTCGGCGGGCTTTAGGACCTGGCTCCCTTTCCGGGCTGCTCATTGCGCCTCCCTCTGGTACATTTGAACTTGGCGCGCGCGCGCTGTCTCCGACCCTCCTCTCTACCGTTTCCTCGCTCTCTGACGCAGGCGTGGCTGCTGCCGGAGAGCTGCCTGTCGCTGGTGCCTGGAACTCCTCCCCCCTGCTGCTCTCTGGTGGAGTAGCTGGTCCGGATTTCCAGCTGCTGCTCTCTGAATCCCCTCTGGTCCCTTCTTCCTGGGGTGCCCCTCTTGGTAACCCCCCAGCTCTGCCCACGGGAGCCCCTTTCTGTGAATCCTCCGATTCGCTGGACAGACTTAGAGATCTCGGACGGCTATCATCGCTAACCTCTCCTTCCGATTCCTCGCCATCCGTTCCCTCTGCTCCTGAACCCCTGACATCCATCCCCCCCTCGAAGCCCCCCCTTCCCCCCTCCCCTCCTTCCGGTGTGGGTTCTGGGTGCTCCGTCGTGGCAGGGGTGAGTGCCGGATACAGTTCTTCCCTCGTGTCGTACATCACATCTGGCAGGTCTGGCTCGTCCTCCGTGCGCTCGTCGACGTCGATCTCCTCTGCTTCCATCTCCCTGCCTTCGTGTTCAAATCCCACGTCCTCCCCCAACACGTCCATGTCCATCTCTCCCCCGTCTCCCTCTGAGGGTGATGCCTGCCAGGGACCCCCCAGCCACTTTCTGCGCCACTGCTCCTCTGGTTGATTATCCCACCAATAGGAGCGGTCTGAGGCAGAACCCGAGGGTGAACCTTCCGGAGAGCGTATGTGTGGTGCCGTCTCCTCGTCCGAGTCGAACCCCTGGAACGTGCTGCCTGAAAGTGTGGGTGTGAAGAGCCAGTCATCGAAATACTCGGCTGGCATGGGCCTGTGTGGGAAAATGGCATGGAACTCTTCCTTGAGAAGAGGCTCGTCCAAGGCATAGCCCGGCACCCAACTGTTGGCGCTGGCCGGGGTATCCTCTCTGGCAAGAAGGTATTCTACTCCCTCTTCCCCCCATCTCGAGTCTAAAATCTCTGTGACTTCGTTGATGCGCTCCCCTCTTGGCGACCCCCTTTCCCTGGGTCCTTCTCTGGGCGGATCTGGTGCTGTGCCTGGCTCGTGAAATCTATGCGGTGCTTTGTAGGGCGTGAGCACCGATCTATGGAAGACCGGATGCATTCTGGAACCCTCCGGAAGCGCTAACCGGAAGGCCACTGGATTGACCTGTGCCTGGACTTGGTAAGGCCCTAGCTGCTTATGCCCTAGCTTCTTCTTGGCCAACGATCTGGTCGGCACTGCTTGCGCTGCTAACCAAACCCAGTCTCCCACCTGTATGTCTTCCCCTACTCTCCTGTGTCTGTCAGCTTGCAGTTTGTATGCGTGCTTTGCCAGTTCCAACTGCCTCCTAAGCTGTTCGTGGACTTCCTGCAACTCTGACGCTAATTCTTCCGCTGCCTGCGGCTCCCCCTCCCCCACTCTCTCTAAACCTGGGAAGGTTCTGGGATGCCTCCCGTTGTTGGCGAAGAACGGCGTCACCCCCGTCGACACGTGCTTCGTATTGTTGTAAGCGAACTCTGCGAGGGGCAGGTAGTCCACCCACGTGTTAGGCTGCTGATTGGCGTAGCATCTCAGGTACTGCTGCATGATGGCGTTGACCCTCTCCGCTTGTCCGTTGGTCTGCGGGTGTCTCGCCGACGCTAGATTGATCTTGACGTTCAGGATGCCCATCAACTTTTGCCAGAAGTTCGAGATGAACTGCCGCCCCCGGTCGGATAGAATAGATCGTGGCAGACCGTGGACCTTAAACACGTGGTCTATGAACAGTTTGGCGGTCTGTTCTGCCGTGGCCACCTTCGCACACGGAATGAAGTGTGCCATCTTGGTAAACATGTCCACCACCACAAGCACTGCCGTCTTTCCCCTCGAACCGGGCAGATCCGTGACAAAGTCCAGGGCCACCCGTTCCCACGGCTCAGACGGCGTCTGCAACGGTTCCAGCAATCCCGCCGGCGGTTTGTGCACTGACTTGGCCCTTTGGCAGGTGTCGCATCTCGAGACGTAATCCGCTACTTCCCCCCGCATCTTGGGCCACCAAAAGTCTCTGGTCACTAGTTCTACAGTCTTTTCTCTGCCAAAGTGCCCGGCAGTGGGGGCGTCGTGTAGCTGCTGCAGCACCCTCGCGCGGAGGTCATTCCCCGGCACGTAGAGTGCTCCCTTGCGGATGAGCAAACCGTCTCTGATCTGGAACTCGTCGTCCCTCACCGTGCCCTTGTGCACCTCCTCCATCTTGGCTAGCGCGAAGGGGTCCTCCCGCAACGCTCGACGTACGGCGTCCAGATCCACGGTCGCCGAGGCGCAAGCCCACGCTTCCGGTGCGAAAATGTGCTTGGCTGCCGACGGTGCCTCCTCCTCGAGGTATTGCGGCTTTCTGGACAAGGCATCCGCCATGATGTTGTTGTCACCCGGGATGTACTCTATCTTGAAGTCGAAGTCCGCGAAGAACTCTGCCCATCTAATGTGCCTCTGATTCAGGAACCTCGCCGTGCGCCAGTACTCTAGATTCTTGTGGTCCGTGCGGACCTGCACTGTGTGCCTGGCTCCGATAAGGAAGTGCCGCCACGCTTTGAACGCTGCATGGATGGCTAGCAACTCCCTGTCCCAGATGGTGTAATTCTGCTCCGACTTGCTGAGCTTCCTTGAGTAGAAGGCGCACGGCCTCCAGTCCCCCTGCTGGTCTTGTTGCAACAGTACAGCTCCCACGGCTCTGTCTGAGGCGTCCGTCTCCACCCTCATCGGTCTGCTGGGATTTACATGCAGCAGCTGCTCCTCGGAAGCGAAGAGACGCTTGAGTTTCTGAAAGGACTGCTCCGCCTCCTCCGTCCAGATAAACTTCTTCTTCTTGGAGCTGAGCGTGTCGGTGATGGCCGCCGTTTGCATAGCGAACCCCTTGATGAACTTGCGATAAAAGTTGGCAAAGCCGACAAACCGCTGGACTTCCTTCCTATTGCGCGGGCTTTTCCAGTCCAATACTGAGCGAACCTTGGCGCTGTCCATGGCGAGCCCCTTGTCCGACAGTTTATAGCCCAGGAAATCCACCTCCGTCACGTCGAACTGGCACTTCTCCAGCTTGGCGTACAGCCTGTGCTCCTTTAGTCTCCGCAGAACTTCCCTGACATCCCTCTCGTGCGCTTCTCGCGACTCAGAAAATATCAGGATGTCGTCCAGGAAGCATACGCATTTCTTGTAAAGGAGTCCCGCCAACACGTGATGCATAAAGGCTTGAAAACAGTGAGAGCCATTTTGTAATCCGAAGGGCATAACTCTGTATTCGTAGGTGCCCAGTGGTGTGAACATGGCCGTCTTCCACTCGTCGCCCTCCCGCACACGAATCAGGTTGTACGCGCCTCGCAGATCCAACTTGGTGAAAACGCGTCCTTTCCTTACCGTCGCGAGCAGGTCGTCTATTTTGGGCATGGGGAAGGACGAGGGCTTGGTTTTCGAGTTCAAAATTCGAAAGTCAACTACAAGCCTCTTCTGGGGCGTGTCTCGCTTCTTCACAAAGAATACTGGGCTGCCCCCTACAGCTTTCGACTCCCGAATGAACCCGCGCTTCAAATTGTGGTCTATGAACTCCCTAAGTTCCTGCAGTTCGTCCTCAGACATGGAATACAGTTTCCCTGTTGGCAGCGTTGCCCCCGGCAGGAGATCAATCTTGCAGTCATAGGGTCTGTGGGGGGGCAGTTTGTCCGCCTCCTTCTCGCAGAAGACCTCCAAAAACTCCTTGTACTTGTTGGGCACCGCTTGCACCATGCCTAGGTGTAGCTGCGGTGCATCCTCTCGCCCCTCTCCTTCCTGGCAGGTCTGGATGCAGTGCGCTGCGCAGTAGGAAGAGCAGAAGGTCAATTGCCGCTGGTACCACGCTAATGCCGGGCTGTGCCTATCCAGCCAACTCATGCCCAACACTATGGGCGTGTCCGACAATTGGGTGACGTTGAAGCTGATGACTTCTCGGTGATTCCCAATTTGCATCACCATAGGTGGTGTCTGCTGCACCACCTGCCCCCCTAGCAGTTCCCTGCCATCCACTGTGACCACGTTCAGGGGCAGTGTGGCTGGCAGTAGCGCTATGTTATGTTGTTGAAGGAATTCCAGTGCGATAAAGTCCGCATTACTGCCAGAGTCAATCGTAATCGGCACTTCTAAAGTGAGACCACTGGGCAGCTGGAGCGATGCGGTGAGCTGCACCACTGGTTTGGGCGGGAGGGGATCCGTGGGCTTCAAAATCTCTGGGGACTTCTTCACTGACTCGCCTGGCTGGCCCCCAGTGCTTCCGTTTCCCTGCCGTGGTTCACTTTGCTGAGTTGCTCCCATTACTGTTATTGAAGCTGCAGTGTGCTTGTGGAGCCTCTGGGGACACTCTTTCGCCATGTGCTTCGAACTGTCACAGATGTAACACTTCCTGTTCCCTCTAGGCTGCTTTGTTTTGACTGCTCCCGGTGTTAAGGCTCTGGTGGCTGATTGAGCTCTAGCACCGCCGATCTCCATTGGCTCCTCCCCCCCTGCTTGCGGAGGCGTTGATTGCGCACGCGCGACATTCCTGGGCAAGAGGGAGGGCACTCTGGCTGGTGTGCGTCCCCAACGCCCTTCTCCTCTGTCCCAAGGGCGGTCCTCCAGCCTCACCCCCACTGCAAGCGATCTGTCCACCACCTCCTGGGTGCTTTTGGGTCTCTCCCCCCGCGCTATCTCATCCTTGATTTGGGGGTTCAATCCTTCCCAATAAAGATCTCTAACGGGGGGGGAATCCTTGTCCCACCCCAAGGCATTGACCAATGCAAAAAAGCGGGAGTGATACTGCCTCACGCTGGCTTTCCCTTGTCTCAGCTCAAATATGTCCTTACGGGCAATGTCAATGTCTATTTTCGATAGAAAGCAAGAATCCATCGCTTTAATGAATGCAGCTGAACTCTGGAGCGCTGGGTCCATATCTCTCCACAGATTGCGCAGACATGCTTTCGCGTCTCCATGCAAATGAGACAAGATAAACCCCACTTTTTCTTGCTCATCTCTAAACTCTTTCTCCAGCAGTTTCAGCGCAAACTGCACGTCTGCTCGGAAATTGGGGTACTGCTGCAAATTCCCATCAAAGTGAGATACAATGCTGCCTCCAGTCCTTCCCAACCCGATTCCCTCGGATCTGGAACCCGTTTGTGCCTGCTTAGCAAGCACTTCCAACCTGGCTTGGAGATCTCGGCATGCAGCAGCCGCTTCATCCTCTCTTTTCCTGGAGGCGATTATCTCTGCGCTGAGCTGCGTTACCGCTTCTCGCAGGGAAGCAATTTGCTCTTCAGTAGACATGTCGCTTGACTTTTGTGAGCTCCAAAGGCACCAGTCCTCTTTCCTCCCTGCTTCGCTCCCCACACGCCGCTTGAGTCAAAGAGAACTGATGAAAACTTCTGAGAGATGGGACTTACTGTCAGAGACTGCCTCTAGGTCCCGGCTCACAAAGGACCAACGCTAGCCGGTAGAACGGAATAAAGTCTTTATTGAAGTATAATTTCCATTTCCACATCTTAGCGTGCGTCTCTACGTCTATTCCCTAGATCGGCGAAGTCCCATCTGAATCTCCGCCTCCTGTACACCAGTTCAAGACCCTAGCCTTGCTCCACCTTTTGCGTCTCTCCTTTCGCCTCTGGGTCCTACCACCCCCCGGGGTTCCTTCCTTCCTGGATGCCTCGGATGCGGACCCTTCGGATTCCTCCCCCTCCCTTCGGCGGGCTTTAGGACCTGGCTCCCTTTCCGGGCTGCTCATTGCGCCTCCCTCTGGTACATTTGAACTTGGCGCGCGCGCGCTGTCTCCGACCCTCCTCTCTACCGTTTCCTCGCTCTCTGACGCAGGCGTGGCTGCTGCCGGAGAGCTGCCTGTCGCTGGTGCCTGGAACTCCTCCCCCCTGCTGCTCTCTGGTGGAGTAGCTGGTCCGGATTTCCAGCTGCTGCTCTCTGAATCCCCTCTGGTCCCTTCTTCCTGGGGTGCCCCTCTTGGTAACCCCCCAGCTCTGCCCACGGGAGCCCCTTTCTGTGAATCCTCCGATTCGCTGGACAGACTTAGAGATCTCGGACGGCTATCATCGCTAACCTCTCCTTCCGATTCCTCGCCATCCGTTCCCTCTGCTCCTGAACCCCTGACACCTTCGCACTTAACTCTATTTATAAGCCTTTCTGCCTCTCTCTTCTTTAATTGCCATGCTAATAACCAGGCTCAGGTTCTGTTTCAGGCTGTGTCTCTGTTTCAGGCTCCGGCGCTGTATCAACCACTGTTGCAGACTCAGGCTGTGGCACTATGGCTGTAGCTGTGGCTCTGGTTCTGTTTCAGGCTCTGGCACTGTATCAAGCACTGTTTCAGGCTCAGGCTCAGGCTCAGGCTTCTGCTCTTTATTAGGCTTTGTCTCAGTCTTTGGCTCTAGCACTTATTCTAGCTCTATTTCAGGCTCGGCCTGTGTGTCAGCCTTTGTCTCTGTTTCACGCTGTTTCTCTGTTTCAGGCTCCGACGCTGTTTCAAGCCCTGTATCTGCCTCTGCCTCTGTTTCAGGCTCTGGCACTCTATCAAGCACTGTTTCTGGCTCTGGCTCTCTTTCAGGCTCTGGTTCTGAATTAGGGTTTTGTTCTGGCTCTGGCTGTGTCTCTGGATCTGGCTGTGTCTCTGCTTCAGGCTCCTACGCTGTATCAAGCACTGTATCAGGCTCTGCCTCTCCCTCTGTCCCTGGCTACGTTTAAGCGTCAGGCTCAGTTTCAGACAGTGTCTCTGTTTCAGGATCCAGCACTCTATCAAGCACTATTTCAGACTCAGGCTGTGGCTGTGGATCTCGGCTGTGGCTCTAGGCTCCGTCTGTGGCTCTGTCTGTGGCTCTGGCTCTCTTTCAGGGTCTGGTTCTGAATGAAGATCTGGTTCTGACTCTGATTCAGGGTCTCATGATGGCTCTTCCTCTGCCTCTGACACAGCTATGTTTCAGAGTCTGGCTCTCTTTCAGGCTCTGGTTCTGAATTAGGGTTTTGTTCTGGCTCTGGCTGTGTCTCTGGCTCCGGCTCCAGCTCCAGCTCCAGCTCCGGCACTGTATCAAGTACTGTTGCAGACTCAGGCTGTGGCTGTGGCTCTGGCTTTGGCTCTGGCTCTGGCTCTGGCTCTGGCTCTGGCTCTGGCTCTGGCTCTGGCTCTGGCTCTGGCTCTGGCTCTGATTCATGGTCTCCCTCTGACTCTGATTCAGGGTCTCGCTCTGGCTCTGGCACTCTATCAAGGACTGTTTCAGACTCAGGCTGTGGCTGTGGCTCTGCCTCTGTTTCACGCTCAGGCTCTGTTTGAGGCTATGTCTCTGTTTCAGGCTCCAGCACTGTATCAAGTACTGTTGCAGACTCAGGTTGTGGCTCTAGGCTGTGGCTGTGGCTGTTGCTCTGGTTCTGGCTGTGGCTCTTTTTCAGGCTCTGGTTCTGAATGAGGGCTTGGTTATGGCACTGATTCAGGGTCTCGCTCTGTCTCTGGCTGTGTCTCTGTTGCACCTCAAACGGTGGTTTGTTGTTGTTGTTGTTATTTTCTTTCTGGGGTGGGACAAATGTTTAGTTGGGGCGGGGATCATTTTAAGTTTAGCATAATTGTTTCTTGCTTTGTTTTTCTTTTACTATTTTTTTAGGTTATTGTATAGTTTGTATTTTGCTTTTTAAGGGGAAAGGGTCAGGGCTGCCTGGGAGGGGGCCTCAGCCAACAGAAGGGCTGGGGCAGGTTCCCTACGGGGGGATGTATTGGAACACCCAATCTCTGTTATCGCGGGTGGGAGGAGCAGTTGCGCTAAGACCAGACCACGTCTTTACCGAAGATCTGGTTCTGACTCTGATTCTGATTCTCTGATTCTGGCTCTCTATCAAGGGCTGTTTCAGACTCAGGCTGTGGCTGTGGCTGTTGCTCTGGTTCTGGCTCTGGCTCTTTCTCAGGCTCTGGTTCTGAATGAGGGCTTGGTTCTGGCACTGATTCAGGGTCTCGCTCTGGCTCTGGCTCTGGCACTCTGTCAAGGACTATTTCAGACTTAGGCTGTGGCTGTGGCTCTGGCTCTGTTTCCATTCTTACAATGGAATGTACACAAAACAATAATCCTTTCTATATAAATTTTCCAATACATTCTGAAAACATAATAAATCCTTAATTGTTGTCCACCTCCTTTTAGTTCCTTTATCACTCGAATGCTAGCACGGAGTCAAAACTATTATTGTATTTTTGAACATATCTTGTATAATATTGCGTCTTTATTTTCCCATAATTAAGATAGCCATGCCACCCAAAACGGGTGTCATGACCTTCTAGATCTAAAATATCCCAATTTTTTAAATAAATACCAATCTTTCAACCAGAGAAGACATGAGGCTTCGTAATATAGCTTCAAATCCGGTAACCCGTAGCCACCTCTTTCTACAGTATCTATTAATATCCCATGCTTTACTCTTGGTCTTTTACCCTTCCACAAAAATTTAGAAATTTCTTTTTGCCACTTGTTGATACCGCTGGTCTTTCCTGTAATTGGAATCGTTTGGAATAGAAAGAGTAGCTTCGGTAAAACTATCATTTTAATTACCGAAATACGGCCCAGGAATGATAAATTTAACCTTGTCCGTGTCTCCAACTGTCTTTTGATATCTTTCCAACAATTGGTATAGTTATCTTCATATAAGTTAATATTCTTTGGTGTTATCCATAATCCTAAATACTTGATTTTGGGGTAGATTTTAATGTGTACTATTTGTTCTAATTCTGCTTTTTCATCTGGCGACATATTTTTAACTAATAGTTTTGTCTTGTTTAAATTCATTTTGAACCCCGCAACTTTACCGTAGCCATATATTATTTCCAACGCCTTTCTTAAACTCTGTTTTGGTTGCTCTGTAGTTATAATTATAAATCGTCAGCAAATGCCCTCATTTTGTAACTTCTATTTCCCAGCATAATCCCTTTTATTTCTTTTTCTTCCCTAATTTGTTTACATAAAACTTCCCATGTTAATATGAAAATTAAGGGGGCTAGTGGGCAACCTTGTCTGACCCCTTTACAGATTTCACACTCCTGTGATAAATTTCCATTGATTATGATTTTAGCTTTTTGTTTTGATTATATTGCTTCAATCCCTTTTATATACTGTATACCAAAATCCATATGGTGTAATAGACCTTTCATAAATTTCCAGGATACCCTGTCGAAAGCTTTTTCTGCATCTATAGCCATTAAGACTGCCTTCTTTTCTATTCTTAAGTCTAAATACGCTAATAAGTTTATAATGTTTCTAGTGTTGCTATAAATGTGCCTCCCGGGCAAAAAGCCAGCTTGCTCATTGTGTATCATCATCTGGAAGACTTTTTTTGATCTTTCGGCTAAAATATTTGCATATAATTTATACTCGTTATTTAGAAGTGCGATAGGCCTATAGTTGTTAATAAGTAGATTGTCCGTTCCCTGTTTTGGAATTAATGCAATAAGGCTGTCTTTCCAGGAATCCGGCATGGTTCCGTCTTTTAAGATACTTCTTAATGGGTCAGACAGTAAGTCCTCAATTTTTTTATAATATATTGCCGGTAGGCCGTCTGGCCCTGGTGGCTTTCCTATCTTTGCTTCCTTAATTGCTCTTTGAATTGCATACGATGTAATAGGGGCATTCGACAGTTCTTTTTGTTCTTTAGTAAGTTTCGGAAGACAGTTCTGTTCTAAATGTTCTTTAACTTCTTCTGTTGTTTCATTTCCTTCCTTATAGATTTCTCTAAAGAATTCGAGAAATCGTTTCTCTATTTCTTTAGGGTTGTTTATTATTTTGCCTTCGCACTTAACTCTATTTATAAGCCTTTCTGCCTCTCTCTTCTTTAATTGCCATGCTAATAACCAGGCTCAGGTTCTGTTTCAGGCTGTGTCTCTGTTTCAGGCTCCGGCGCTGTATCAACCACTGTTGCAGACTCAGGCTGTGGCACTATGGCTGTAGCTGTGGCTCTGGTTCTGTTTCAGGCTCTGGCACTGTATCAAGCACTGTTTCAGGCTCAGGCTCAGGCTCAGGCTTCTGCTCTTTATTAGGCTTTGTCTCAGTCTTTGGCTCTAGCACTTATTCTAGCTCTATTTCAGGCTCGGCCTGTGTGTCAGCCTTTGTCTCTGTTTCACGCTGTTTCTCTGTTTCAGGCTCCGACGCTGTTTCAAGCCCTGTATCTGCCTCTGCCTCTGTTTCAGGCTCTGGCACTCTATCAAGCACTGTTTCTGGCTCTGGCTCTCTTTCAGGCTCTGGTTCTGAATTAGGGTTTTGTTCTGGCTCTGGCTGTGTCTCTGGATCTGGCTGTGTCTCTGCTTCAGGCTCCTACGCTGTATCAAGCACTGTATCAGGCTCTGCCTCTCCCTCTGTCCCTGGCTACGTTTAAGCGTCAGGCTCAGTTTCAGACAGTGTCTCTGTTTCAGGATCCAGCACTCTATCAAGCACTATTTCAGACTCAGGCTGTGGCTGTGGATCTCGGCTGTGGCTCTAGGCTCCGTCTGTGGCTCTGTCTGTGGCTCTGGCTCTCTTTCAGGGTCTGGTTCTGAATGAAGATCTGGTTCTGACTCTGATTCAGGGTCTCATGATGGCTCTTCCTCTGCCTCTGACACAGCTATGTTTCAGAGTCTGGCTCTCTTTCAGGCTCTGGTTCTGAATTAGGGTTTTGTTCTGGCTCTGGCTGTGTCTCTGGCTCTGGCTCCAGCTCCAGCTCCAGCTCCGGCACTGTATCAAGTACTGTTGCAGACTCAGGCTGTGGCTGTGGCTCTGGCTGTGGCTCTGGCTTTGGCTCTGGCTCTGGCTCTGGCTCTGGCTCTGGCTCTGGCTCTGGCTCTGGCTCTGGCTCTGGCTCTGGCTCTGGCTCTGGCTCTGGCTCTGGCTCTGATTCATGGTCTCCCTCTGACTCTGATTCAGGGTCTCGCTCTGGCACTCTATCAAGGACTGTTTCAGACTCAGGCTGTGGCTGTGGCTCTGCCTCTGTTTCACGCTCAGGCTCTGTTTGAGGCTATGTCTCTGTTTCAGGCTCCAGCACTGTATCAAGTACTGTTGCAGACTCAGGTTGTGGCTCTAGGCTGTGGCTGTGGCTGTTGCTCTGGTTCTGGCTGTGGCTCTTTTTCAGGCTCTGGTTCTGAATGAGGGCTTGGTTATGGCACTGATTCAGGGTCTCGCTCTGTCTCTGGCTGTGTCTCTGTTGCACCTCAAACGGTGGTTTGTTGTTGTTGTTGTTATTTTCTTTCTGGGGTGGGACAAATGTTTAGTTGGGGCGGGGATCATTTTAAGTTTAGCATAATTGTTTCTTGCTTTGTTTTTCTTTTACTATTTTTTTAGGTTATTGTATAGTTTGTATTTTGCTTTTTAAGGGGAAAGGGTCAGGGCTGCCTGGGAGGGGGCCTCAGCCAACAGAAGGGCTGGGGCAGGTTCCCTACGGGGGGATGTATTGGAACACCCAATCTCTGTTATCGCGGGTGGGAGGAGCAGTTGCGCTAAGACCAGACCACGTCTTTACCGAAGATCTGGTTCTGACTCTGATTCTGATTCTCTGATTCTGGCTCTCTATCAAGGGCTGTTTCAGACTCAGGCTGTGGCTGTGGCTGTTGCTCTGGTTCTGGCTCTGGCTCTTTCTCAGGCTCTGGTTCTGAATGAGGGCTTGGTTCTGGCACTGATTCAGGGTCTCGCTCTGGCTCTGGCTCTGGCTCTGGCACTCTGTCAAGGACTATTTCAGACTTAGGCTGTGGCTGTGGCTCTGGCTCTGTTTCCATTCCTACAATGGAATGTACACAAAACAATAATCTTTTCTATATAAATTTTCCAATACATTCTGAAAACATAATAAATCCTTAATTGTTGTCCACCTCCTTTTAGTTCCTTTATCACTCGAATGCTAGCACGGAGTCAAAACTATTATTGTATTTTTGAACATATCTTGTATAATATTGCGTCTTTATTTTCCCATAATTAAGATAGCCATGCCACCCAAAACGGGTGTCATGACCTTCTAGATCTAAAATATCCCAATTTTTTAAATAAATACCAATCTTTCAACCAGAGAAGACATGAGGCTTCGTAATATAGCTTCAAATCCGGTAACCCGTAGCCACCTCTTTCTACAGTATCTATTAATATCCCATGCTTTACTCTTGGTCTTTTACCCTTCCACAAAAATTTAGAAATTTCTTTTTGCCACTTGTTGATACCGCTGGTCTTTCCTGTAATTGGAATCGTTTGGAATAGAAAGAGTAGCTTCGGTAAAACTATCATTTTAATTACCGAAATACGGCCCAGGAATGATAAATTTAACCTTGTCCGTGTCTCCAACTGTCTTTTGATATCTTTCCAACAATTGGTATAGTTATCTTCATATAAGTTAATATTCTTTGGTGTTATCCATAATCCTAAATACTTGATTTTGGTTTAGATTTTAATCTGTAATATTTGTTCTAATTCTGCTTTTTCATCTGGCGACATATTTTTAACTAATAGTTTTGTCTTGTTTAAATTCATTTTGAACCCCGCAACTTTACCGTAGCCATATATTATTTCCAACGCCTTTCTTAAACTCTGTTTTGGTTGCTCCGTAGTTATAATTAAATCGCCAGCAAATGCCCTCATTTTGTAACTTCTATTTCCCAGCATAATCCCTTTTATTTCTTTTTCTTCCCTAATTTGTTTACATAAAACTTCCAATGTTAATATGAAAATTAAGGGGGCTAGTGGGCAACCTTGTCTGACCCCTTTACAGATTTCACACTCCTGTGATAAATTTCCATTGATTATGATTTTAGCTTTTTGTTTTGATTATATTGCTTCAATCCCTTTTATATACTGTATACCAAAATCCATATGGTGTAATAGACCTTTCATAAATTTCCAGGATACCCTGTCGAAAGCTTTTTCTGCATCTATAGCCATTAAGACTGCCTTCTTTTCTATTCTTAAGTCTAAATACGCTAATAAGTTTATAATGTTTCTAGTGTTGCTATAAATGTGCCTCCCGGGCAAAAAGCCAGCTTGCTCATTGTGTATCATCATCTGGAAGACTTTTTTTGATCTTTCGGCTAAAATATTTGCATATAATTTATACTCGTTATTTAGAAGTGCGATAGGCCTATAGTTGTTAATAAGTAGATTGTCCGTTCCCTGTTTTGGAATTAATGCAATAAGGCTGTCTTTCCAAGAATCCGGCATGGTTCCGTCTTTTAAGATACTTCTTAATGGGTCAGACAGTAAGTCCTCAATTTTTTTATAATATATTGCCGGTAGGCCGTCTGGCCCTGGTGGCTTTCCTATCTTTGCTTCCTTAATTGCTCTTTGAATTGCATACGATGTAATAGGGGCATTCGACAGTTCTTTTTGTTTTTTAGTAAGTTTCGGAAGACAGTTCTGTTCTAAAGGTTCTTTAACTTCTTCTGTTGTTTCATTTCCTTCCTTATAGATTTCTCTAAAGAATTCGAGAAATCGTTTCTCTATTTCTTTAGGGTTGTTTATTATTTTGCCTTCGCACTTAACTCTATTTATAAGCCTTTCTGCCTCTCTCTTCTTTAATTGCCATGCTAATAACCAGGCTCAGGTTCTGTTTCAGGCTGTGTCTCTGTTTCAGGCTCCGGCGCTGTATCAACCACTGTTGCAGACTCAGGCTGTGGCACTATGGCTGTAGCTGTGGCTCTGGTTCTGTTTCAGGCTCTGGCACTGTATCAAGCACTGTTTCAGGCTCAGGCTCAGGCTCAGGCTTCTGCTCTTTATTAGGCTTTGTCTCAGTCTTTGGCTCTAGCACTTATTCTAGCTCTATTTCAGGCTCGGCCTGTGTGTCAGCCTTTGTCTCTGTTTCACGCTGTTTCTCTGTTTCAGGCTCCGACGCTGTTTCAAGCCCTGTATCTGCCTCTGCCTCTGTTTCAGGCTCTGGCACTCTATCAAGCACTGTTTCTGGCTCTGGCTCTCTTTCAGGCTCTGGTTCTGAATTAGGGTTTTGTTCTGGCTCTGGCTGTGTCTCTGGATCTGGCTGTGTCTCTGCTTCAGGCTCCTACGCTGTATCAAGCACTGTATCAGGCTCTGCCTCTCCCTCTGTCCCTGGCTACGTTTAAGCGTCAGGCTCAGTTTCAGACAGTGTCTCTGTTTCAGGATCCAGCACTCTATCAAGCACTATTTCAGACTCAGGCTGTGGCTGTGGATCTCGGCTGTGGCTCTAGGCTCCGTCTGTGGCTCTGTCTGTGGCTCTGGCTCTCTTTCAGGGTCTGGTTCTGAATGAAGATCTGGTTCTGACTCTGATTCAGGGTCTCATGATGGCTCTTCCTCTGCCTCTGACACAGCTATGTTTCAGAGTCTGGCTCTCTTTCAGGCTCTGGTTCTGAATTAGGGCTTTGTTCTGGCTCTGGCTGTGTCTCTGACTCTGGCTCCAGCTCCAGCTCCAGCTCCGGCACTGTATCAAGTACTGTTGCAGACTCAGGCTGTGGCTCTAGGCTGTGGCTGCAGCTATGTTTTGCGCTCCGGCCCTGTATCAAGCCCTATTTCTGGCTCTGGCTCTGGCTCTGGCTCTGGCTCTGGCTCTGGCTCTGGCTCTGGCTCTGGCTCTGGCTCTGATTCATGGTCTCCCTCTGACTCTGATTCAGGGTCTCGCTCTGGCTCTGGCACTCTATCAAGGACTGTTTCAGACTCATGCTGTGGCTGTGGCTCTGCCTCTGTTTCACGCTCAGGCTCTGTTTGAGGCTATGTCTCTGTTTCAGGCTCCAGCACTGTATCAAGTACTGTTGCAGACTCAGGTTGTGGCTCTAGGCTGTGGTTGTGGCTGTTGCTCTGGTTCTGGCTGTGGCTCTTTTTCAGGCTCTGGTTCTGAATGAGGGCTTGGTTATGGCACTGATTCAGGGTCTCGCTCTGTCTCTGGCTGTGTCTCTGTTGCACCTCAAACGGTGGTTTGTTGTTGTTGTTGTTATTTTCTTTCTGGGGTGGGACAAATGTTTAGTTGGGGCGGGGATCATTTTAAGTTTAGCATAATTGTTTCTTGCTTTGTTTTTCTTTTACTATTTTTTTAGGTTATTGTATAGTTTGTATTTTGCTTTTTAAGGGGAAAGGGTCAGGGCTGCCTGGGAGGGGGCCTCAGCCAACAGAAGGGCTGGGGCAGGTTCCCTACGGGGGGATGTATTGGAACACCCAATCTCTGTTATCGCGGGTGGGAGGAGCAGTTGCGCTAAGACCAGACCACGTCTTTACCGAAGATCTGGTTCTGACTCTGATTCTGATTCTCTGATTCTGGCTCTCTATCAAGGGTTGTTTCAGACTCAGGCTGTGGCTGTTGCTCTGGTTCTGGCTCTGGCTCTTTCTCAGGCTCTGGTTCTGAATGAGGGCTTGGTTCTGGCACTGATTCAGGGTCTCGCTCTGGCTCTGGCTCTGGCTCTGGCACTCTGTCAAGGACTATTTCAGACTTAGGCTGTGGCTGTGGCTCTGGCTCTGTTTCCATTCTTACAATGGAATGTACACAAAACAATAATCCTTTCTATATAAATTTTCCAATACATTCTGAAAACATAATAAATCCTTAATTGTTGTCCACCTCCTTTTAGTTCCTTTATCACTCGAATGCTAGCACGGAGTCAAAACTATTATTGTATTTTTGAACATATCTTGTATAATATTGCGTCTTTATTTTCCCATAATTAAGATAGCCATGCCACCCAAAACGGGTGTCATGACCTTCTAGATCTAAAATATCCCAATTTTTTAAATAAATACCAATCTTTCAACCAGAGAAGACATGAGGCTTCGTAATATAGCTTCAAATCCGGTAACCCGTAGCCACCTCTTTCTACAGTATCTATTAATATCCCATGCTTTACTCTTGGTCTTTTACCCTTCCACAAAAATTTAGAAATTTCTTTTTGCCACTTGTTGATACCGCTGGTCTTTCCTGTAATTGGAATCGTTTGGAATAGAAAGAGTAGCTTCGGTAAAACTATCATTTTAATTACCGAAATACGGCCCAGGAATGATAAATTTAACCTTGTCCGTGTCTCCAACTGTCTTTTGATATCTTTCCAACAATTGGTATAGTTATCTTCATATAAGTTAATATTCTTTGGTGTTATCCATAATCCTAAATACTTGATTTTGGGGTAGATTTTAATCTGTAATATTTGTTCTAATTCTGCTTTTTCATCTGGCGACATATTTTTAACTAATAGTTTTGTCTTGTTTAAATTCATTTTGAACCCCGCAACTTTACCGTAGCCATATATTATTTCCAACGCCTTTCTTAAACTCTGTTTTGGTTGCTCCGTAGTTATAATTATAAATCGTCAGCAAATGCCCTCATTTTGTAACTTCTATTTCCCAGCATAATCCCTTTTATTTCTTTTTCTTCCCTAATTTGTTTACATAAAACTTCCCATGTTAATATGAAAATTAAGGGAGCTAGTGGGCAACCTTGTCTGACCCCTTTACAGATTTCACACTCCTGTGATAAATTTCCATTGATTATGATTTTAGCTTTTTGTTTTGATTATATTGCTTCAATCCCTTTTATATACTGTATACCAAAATCCATATGGTGTAATAGACCTTTCATAAATTTCCAGGATACCCTGTCGAAAGCTTTTTCTGCATCTATAGCCATTAAGACTGCCTTCTTTTCTATTCTTAAGTCTAAATACGCTAATAAGTTTATAATGTTTCTAGTGTTGCTATAAATGTGCCTCCCGGGCAAAAAGCCAGCTTGCTCATTGTGTATCATCATCTGGAAGACTTTTTTTGATCTTTCGGCTAAAATATTTGCATATAATTTATACTCGTTATTTAGAAGTGCGATAGGCCTATAGTTGTTAATAAGTAGATTGTCCGTTCCCTGTTTTGGAATTAATGCAATAAGGCTGTCTTTCCAAGAATCCGGCATGGTTCCGTCTTTTAAGATACTTCTTAATGGGTCAGACAGTAAGTCCTCAATTTTTTTATAATATATTGCCGGTAGGCCGTCTGGCCCTGGTGGCTTTCCTATCTTTGCTTCCTTAATTGCTCTTTGAATTTCGTACGATGTAATAGGGGCATTCGACAGTTCTTTTTGTTTTTTAGTAAGTTTCGGAAGACAGTTCTGTTCTAAAGGTTCTTTAACTTCTTCTGTTGTTTCATTTCCTTCCTTATAGATTTCTCTAAAGAATTCGAGAAATCGTTTCTCTATTTCTTTAGGGTTGTTTATTATTTTGCCTTCGCACTTAACTCTATTTATAAGCCTTTCTGCCTCTCTCTTCTTTAATTGCCATGCTAATAACCAGGCTCAGGTTCTGTTTCAGGCTGTGTCTCTGTTTCAGGCTCCGGCGCTGTATCAACCACTGTTGCAGACTCAGGCTGTGGCAGTATGGCTGTAGCTGTGGCTCTGGTTCTGTTTCAGGCTCTGGCACTGTATCAAGCACTGTTTCAGGCTCAGGCTCAGGCTCAGGCTTCTGCTCTTTATTAGGCTTTGTCTCAGTCTTTGGCTCTAGCACTTATTCTAGCTCTATTTCAGGCTCGGCCTGTGTGTCAGCCTTTGTCTCTGTTTCACGCTGTTTCTCTGTTTCAGGCTCCGACGCTGTTTCAAGCCCTGTATCTGCCTCTGCCTCTGCTTCAGGCTCTGGCACTCTATCAAGCACTGTTTCTGGCTCTGGCTCTCTTTCAGGCTCTGGTTCTGAATTAGGGTTTTGTTCTGGCTCTGGCTGTGTCTCTGGATCTGGCTGTGTCTCTGCTTCAGGCTCCTACGCTGTATCAAGCACTGTATCAGGCTCTGCCTCTCCCTCTGTCCCTGGCTACGTTTAAGCGTCAGGCTCAGTTTCAGACAGTGTCTCTGTTTCAGGATCCAGCACTCTATCAAGCACTATTTCAGACTCAGGCTGTGGCTGTGGATCTCGGCTGTGGCTCTAGGCTCCGTCTGTGGCTCTGTCTGTGGCTCTGGCTCTCTTTCAGGGTCTGGTTCTGAATGAAGATCTGGTTCTGACTCTGATTCAGGGTCTCATGATGGCTCTTCCTCTGCCTCTGACACAGCTATGTTTCAGAGTCTGGCTCTCTTTCAGGCTCTGGTTCTGAATTAGGGCTTTGTTCTGGCTCTGGCTGTGTCTCTGGCTCTGGCTCCAGCTCCAGCTCCAGCTCCGGCACTGTATCAAGTACTGTTGCAGACTCAGGCTGTGGCTCTAGGCTGTGGCTGCAGCTATGTTTTGCGCTCCGGCCCTGTATCAAGCCCTATTTCTGGCTCTGGCTCTGGCTCTGGCTCTGGCTCTGGCTCTGGCTCTGGCTCTGGCTCTGGCTCTGGCTCTGGCTCTGGCTCTGGCTCTGGCTCTGGCTCTGATTCATGGTCTCCCTCTGACTCTGATTCAGGGTCTCGCTCTGGCTCTGGCACTCTATCAAGGACTGTTTCAGACTCATGCTGTGGCTGTGGCTCTGCCTCTGTTTCACGCTCAGGCTCTGTTTGAGGCTATGTCTCTGTTTCAGGCTCCAGCACTGTATCAAGTACTGTTGCAGACTCAGGTTGTGGCTCTAGGCTGTGGTTGTGGCTGTTGCTCTGGTTCTGGCTGTGGCTCTTTTTCAGGCTCTGGTTCTGAATGAGGGCTTGGTTATGGCACTGATTCAGGGTCTCGCTCTGTCTCTGGCTGTGTCTCTGTTGCACCTCAAACGGTGGTTTGTTGTTGTTGTTGTTATTTTCTTTCTGGGGTGGGACAAATGTTTAGTTGGGGCGGGGATCATTTTAAGTTTAGCATAATTGTTTCTTGCTTTGTTTTTCTTTTACTATTTTTTTAGGTTATTGTATAGTTTGTATTTTGCTTTTTAAGGGGAAAGGGTCAGGGCTGCCTGGGAGGGGGCCTCAGCCAACAGAAGGGCTGGGGCAGGTTCCCTACGGGGGGATGTATTGGAACACCCAATCTCTGTTATCGCGGGTGGGAGGAGCAGTTGCGCTAAGACCAGACCACGTCTTTACCGAAGATCTGGTTCTGACTCTGATTCTGATTCTCTGATTCTGGCTCTCTATCAAGGGTTGTTTCAGACTCAGGCTGTGGCTGTGGCTGTTGCTCTGGTTCTGGCTCTGGCTCTTTCTCAGGCTCTGGTTCTGAATGAGGGCTTGGTTCTGGCACTGATTCAGGGTCTCGCTCTGGCTCTGGCTCTGGCTCTGGCACTCTGTCAAGGACTATTTCAGACTTAGGCTGTGGCTGTGGCTCTGGCTCTGTTTCCATTCTTACAATGGAATGTACACAAAACAATAATCCTTTCTATATAAATTTTCCAATACATTCTGAAAACATAATAAATCCTTAATTGTTGTCCACCTCCTTTTAGTTCCTTTATCACTCGAATGCTAGCACGGAGTCAAAACTATTATTGTATTTTTGAACATATCTTGTATAATATTGCGTCTTTATTTTCCCATAATTAAGATAGCCATGCCACCCAAAACGGGTGTCATGACCTTCTAGATCTAAAATATCCCAATTTTTTAAATAAATACCAATCTTTCAACCAGAGAAGACATGAGGCTTCGTAATATAGCTTCAAATCCGGTAACCCGTAGCCACCTCTTTCTACAGTATCTATTAATATCCCATGCTTTACTCTTGGTCTTTTACCCTTCCACAAAAATTTAGAAATTTCTTTTTGCCACTTGTTGATACCGCTGGTCTTTCCTGTAATTGGAATCGTTTGGAATAGAAAGAGTAGCTTCGGTAAAACTATCATTTTAATTACTGAAATACGGCCCAGGAATGATAAATTTAACCTTGTCCGTGTCTCCAACTGTCTTTTGATATCTTTCCAACAATTGGTATAGTTATCTTCATATAAGTTAATATTCTTTGGTGTTATCCATAATCCTAAATACTTGATTTTGGGGTAGATTTTAATCTGTAATATTTGTTCTAATTCTGCTTTTTCATCTGGCGACATATTTTTAACTAATAGTTTTGTCTTGTTTAAATTCATTTTGAACCCCGCAACTTTACCGTAGCCATATATTATTTCCAACGCCTTTCTTAAACTCTGTTTTGGTTGCTCCGTAGTTATAATTAAATCGCCAGCAAATGCCCTCATTTTGTAACTTCTATTTCCCAGCATAATCCCTTTTATTTCTTTTTCTTCCCTAATTTGTTTACATAAAACTTCCAATGTTAATATGAAAATTAAGGGGGCTAGTGGGCAACCTTGTCTGACCCCTTTACAGATTTCACACTCCTGTGATAAATTTCCATTGATTATGATTTTAGCTTTTTGTTTTGATTATATTGCTTCAATCCCTTTTATATACTGTATACCAAAATCCATATGGTGTAATAGACCTTTCATAAATTTCCAGGATACCCTGTCGAAAGCTTTTTCTGCATCTATAGCCATTAAGACTGCCTTCTTTTCTATTCTTAAGTCTAAATACGCTAATAAGTTTATAATGTTTCTAGTGTTGCTATAAATGTGCCTCCCGGGCAAAAAGCCAGCTTGCTCATTGTGTATCATCATCTGGAAGACTTTTTTTGATCTTTCGGCTAAAATATTTGCATATAAATTATACTCGTTATTTAGAAGTGCGATAGGCCTATAGTTGTTAATAAGTAGATTGTCCGTTCCCTGTTTTGGAATTAATGCAATAAGGCTGTCTTTCCAAGAATCCGGCATGGTTCCGTCTTTTAAGATACTTCTTAATGGGTCAGACAGTAAGTCCTCAATTTTTTTATAATATATTGCCGGTAGGCCGTCTGGCCCTGGTGGCTTTCCTATCTTTGCTTCCTTAATTGCTCTTTGAATTGCATACGATGTAATAGGGGCATTCGACAGTTCTTTTTGTTTTTTAGTAAGTTTCGGAAGACAGTTCTGTTCTAAAGGTTCTTTAACTTCTTCTGTTGTTTCATTTCCTTCCTTATAGATTTCTCTAAAGAATTCGAGAAATCGTTTCTCTATTTCTTTAGGGTTGTTTATTATTTTGCCTTCGCACTTAACTCTATTTATAAGCCTTTCTGCCTCTCTCTTCTTTAATTGCCATGCTAATAACCAGGCTCAGGTTCTGTTTCAGGCTGTGTCTCTGTTTCAGGCTCCGGCGCTGTATCAACCACTGTTGCAGACTCAGGCTGTGGCACTATGGCTGTAGCTGTGGCTCTGGTTCTGTTTCAGGCTCTGGCACTGTATCAAGCACTGTTTCAGGCTCAGGCTCAGGCTCAGGCTTCTGCTCTTTATTAGGCTTTGTCTCAGTCTTTGGCTCTAGCACTTATTCTAGCTCTATTTCAGGCTCGGCCTGTGTGTCAGCCTTTGTCTCTGTTTCACGCTGTTTCTCTGTTTCAGGCTCCGACGCTGTTTCAAGCCCTGTATCTGCCTCTGCCTCTGTTTCAGGCTCTGGCACTCTATCAAGCACTGTTTCTGGCTCTGGCTCTCTTTCAGGCTCTGGTTCTGAATTGGGGTTTTGTTCTGGCTCTGGCTGTGTCTCTGGATCTGGCTGTGTCTCTGCTTCAGGCTCCTACGCTGTATCAAGCACTGTATCAGGCTCTGCCTCTCCCTCTGTCCCTGGCTACGTTTAAGCGTCAGGCTCAGTTTCAGACAGTGTCTCTGTTTCAGGATCCAGCACTCTATCAAGCACTATTTCAGACTCAGGCTGTGGCTGTGGATCTCGGCTGTGGCTCTAGGCTCCGTCTGTGGCTCTGTCTGTGGCTCTGGCTCTCTTTCAGGGTCTGGTTCTGAATGAAGATCTGGTTCTGACTCTGATTCAGGGTCTCATGATGGCTCTTCCTCTGCCTCTGACACAGCTATGTTTCAGAGTCTGGCTCTCTTTCAGGCTCTGGTTCTGAATTAGGGTTTTGTTCTGGCTCTGGCTGTGTCTCTGGCTCTGGCTCCAGCTCCAGCTCCGGCACTGTATCAAGTACTGTTGCAGACTCAGGCTGTGGCTGCAGCTATGTTTTGCGCTCCGGCCCTGTATCAAGCCCTATTTCTGGCTCTGGCTCTGGCTCTGGCTCCGGCTCCGGCTCCGGCTCCGGCTCTGGCTCTGGCTCTGGCTCTGGCTCCGGCTCCGGCTCCGGCTCTGGCTCTGGCTCTGGCTCTGGCTCTGGCTCTGGCTCTGGCTCTGGCTCTGGCTCTGGCTCTGGCTCTGATTCATGGTCTCCCTCTGACTCTGATTCAGGGTCTCGCTCTGGCTCTGGCACTCTATCAAGGACTGTTTCAGACTCAGGCTGTGGCTGTGGCTCTGCCTCTGTTTCACGCTCAGGCTCTGTTTGAGGCTATGTCTCTGTTTCAGGCTCCAGCACTGTATCAAGTACTGTTGCAGACTCAGGTTGTGGCTCTAGGCTGTGGCTGTGGCTGTTGCTCTGGTTCTGGCTGTGGCTCTTTTTCAGGCTCTGGTTCTGAATGAGGGCTTGGTTATGGCACTGATTCAGGGTCTCGCTCTGTCTCTGGCTGTGTCTCTGTTGCACCTCAAACGGTGGTTTGTTGTTGTTGTTGTTATTTTCTTTCTGGGGTGGGACAAATGTTTAGTTGGGGCGGGGATCATTTTAAGTTTAGCATAATTGTTTCTTGCTTTGTTTTTCTTTTACTATTTTTTTAGGTTATTGTATAGTTTGTATTTTGCTTTTTAAGGGGAAAGGGTCAGGGCTGCCTGGGAGGGGGCCTCAGCCAACAGAAGGGCTGGGGCAGGTTCCCTACGGGGGGATGTATTGGAACACCCAATCTCTGTTATCGCGGGTGGGAGGAGCAGTTGCGCTAAGACCAGACCACGTCTTTACCGAAGATCTGGTTCTGACTCTGATTCTGATTCTCTGATTCTGGCTCTCTATCAAGGGCTGTTTCAGACTCAGGCTGTGGCTGTGGCTGTTGCTCTGGTTCTGGCTCTGGCTCTTTCTCAGGCTCTGGTTCTGAATGAGGGCTTGGTTCTGGCACTGATTCAGGGTCTCGCTCTGGCTCTGGCTCTGGCTCTGGCACTCTGTCAAGGACTATTTCAGACTTAGGCTGTGGCTGTGGCTCTGGCTCTGTTTCCATTCTTACAATGGAATGTACACAAAACAATAATCCTTTCTATATAAATTTTCCAATACATTCTGAAAACATAATAAATCCTTAATTGTTGTCCACCTCCTTTTAGTTCCTTTATCACTCGAATGCTAGCACGGAGTCAAAACTATTATTGTATTTTTGAACATATCTTGTATAATATTGCGTCTTTATTTTCCCATAATTAAGATAGCCATGCCACCCAAAACGGGTGTCATGACCTTCTAGATCTAAAATATCCCAATTTTTTAAATAAATACCAATCTTTCAACCAGAGAAGACATGAGGCTTCGTAATATAGCTTCAAATCCGGTAACCCGTAGCCACCTCTTTCTACAGTATCTATTAATATCCCATGCTTTACTCTTGGTCTTTTACCCTTCCACAAAAATTTAGAAATTTCTTTTTGCCACTTGTTGATACCGCTGGTCTTTCCTGTAATTGGAATCGTTTGGAATAGAAAGAGTAGCTTCGGTAAAACTATCATTTTAATTACCGAAATACGGCCCAGGAATGATAAATTTAACCTTGTCCATGTCTCCAACTGTCTTTTGATATCTTTCCAACAATTGGTATAGTTATCTTCATATAAGTTAATATTCTTTGGTGTTATCCATAATCCTAAATACTTGATTTTGGTTTAGATTTTAATCTGTAATATTTGTTCTAATTCTGCTTTTTCATCTGGCGACATATTTTTAACTAATAGTTTTGTCTTGTTTAAATTCATTTTGAACCCCGCAACTTTACCGTAGCCATATATTATTTCCAACGCCTTTCTTAAACTCTGTTTTGGTTGCTCCGTAGTTATAATTAAATCGCCATCAACAAATGCCCTCATTTTGTAACTTCTATTTCCCAGCATAATCCCTTTTATTTCTTTTTCTTCCCTAATTTGTTTACATAAAACTTCCCATGTTAATATGAAAATTAAGGGGGCTAGTGGGCAACCTTGTCTGACCCCTTTACAGATTTCACACTCCTGTGATAAATTTCCATTGATTATGATTTTAGCTTTTTGTTTTGATTATATTGCTTCAATCCCTTTTATATACTGTATACCAAAATCCATATGGTGTAATAGACCTTTCATAAATTTCCAGGATACCCTGTCGAAAGCTTTTTCTGCATCTATAGCCATTAAGACTGCCTTCTTTTCTATTCTTAAGTCTAAATACGCTAATAAGTTTATAATGTTTCTAGTGTTGCTATAAATGTGCCTCCCGGGCAAAAAGCCAGCTTGGTCATTGTGTATCATCATCTGGAAGACTTTTTTTGATCTTTCGGCTAAAATATTTGCATATAAATTATACTCGTTATTTAGAAGTGCGATAGGCCTATAGTTGTTAATAAGTAGATTGTCCGTTCCCTGTTTTGGAATTAATGCAATAAGGCTGTCTTTCCAGGAATCCGGCATGGTTCCGTCTTTTAAGATACTTCTTAATGGGTCAGACAGTAAGTCCTCAATTTTTTTATAATATATTGCCGGTAGGCCGTCTGGCCCTGGTGGCTTTCCTATCTTTGCTTCCTTAATTGCTCTTTGAATTGCATACGATGTAATAGGGGCATTCGACAGTTCTTTTTGTTCTTTAGTAAGTTTCGGAAGACAGTTCTGTTCTAAATGTTCTTTAACTTCTTCTGTTGTTTCATTTCCTTCCTTATAGATTTCTCTAAAGAATTCGAGAAATCGTTTCTCTATTTCTTTAGGGTTGTTTATTATTTTGCCTTCGCACTTAACTCTATTTATAAGCCTTTCTGCCTCTCTCTTCTTTAATTGCCATGCTAATAACCAGGCTCAGGTTCTGTTTCAGGCTGTGTCTCTGTTTCAGGCTCCGGCGCTGTATCAACCACTGTTGCAGACTCAGGCTGTGGCACTATGGCTGTAGCTGTGGCTCTGGTTCTGTTTCAGGCTCTGGCACTGTATCAAGCACTGTTTCAGGCTCAGGCTCAGGCTCAGGCTTCTGCTCTTTATTAGGCTTTGTCTCAGTCTTTGGCTCTAGCACTTATTCTAGCTCTATTTCAGGCTCGGCCTGTGTGTCAGCCTTTGTCTCTGTTTCACGCTGTTTCTCTGTTTCAGGCTCCGACGCTGTTTCAAGCCCTGTATCTGCCTCTGCCTCTGTTTCAGGCTCTGGCACTCTATCAAGCACTGTTTCTGGCTCTGGCTCTCTTTCAGGCTCTGGTTCTGAATTAGGGTTTTGTTCTGGCTCTGGCTGTGTCTCTGGATCTGGCTGTGTCTCTGCTTCAGGCTCCTACGCTGTATCAAGCACTGTATCAGGCTCTGCCTCTCCCTCTGTCCCTGGCTACGTTTAAGCGTCAGGCTCAGTTTCAGACAGTGTCTCTGTTTCAGGATCCAGCACTCTATCAAGCACTATTTCAGACTCAGGCTGTGGCTGTGGATCTCGGCTGTGGCTCTAGGCTCCGTCTGTGGCTCTGTCTGTGGCTCTGGCTCTCTTTCAGGGTCTGGTTCTGAATGAAGATCTGGTTCTGACTCTGATTCAGGGTCTCATGATGGCTCTTCCTCTGCCTCTGACACAGCTATGTTTCAGAGTCTGGCTCTCTTTCAGGCTCTGGTTCTGAATTAGGGTTCTGTTCTGGCTCTGGCTGTGTCTCTGGCTCTGGCTCCAGCTCCAGCTCCAGCTCCAGCTCCGGCACTGTATCAAGTACTGTTGCAGACTCAGGCTGTGGCTCTAGGCTGTGGCTGCAGCTATGTTTTGCGCTCCAGCCATGTATCAAGCCCTATTTCTGGCTCTGGCTCTGGCTCTGGCTCTGGCTCTGGCTCTGGCTCTGGCTCTGGCTCTGGCTCTGGCTCTGGCTCTGGCTCTGGCTCTGGCTCTGAATGAGGCTCTGGCTCTGGCTCTGATTCATGGTCTCCCTCTGACTCTGATTCAGGGTCTCGCTCTGGCTCTGGCACTCTATCAAGGACTGTTTCAGACTCAGGCTGTGGCTGTGGCTCTGCCTCTGTTTCACGCTCAGGCTCTGTTTGAGGCTATGTCTCTGTTTCAGGCTCCAGCACTGTATCAAGTACTGTTGCAGACTCAGGCTATGGCTCTAGGCTGTGGCTGTTGCTCTGGTTCTGGCTGTGGCTCTTTTTCAGGCTCTGGTTCTGAATGAGGGCTTGGTTATGGCACTGATTCAGGGTCTCGCTCTGTCTCTGGCTGTGTCTCGGTTGCACCTCAAACGGTGGTTTGTTGTTGTTGTTGTTATTTTCTTTCTGGGGTGGGACAAATGTTTAGTTGGGGCGGGGATCATTTTAAGTTTAGCATAATTGTTTCTTGCTTTGTTTTTCTTTTACTATTTTTTTAGGTTATTGTATAGTTTGTATTTTGCTTTTTAAGGGGAAAGGGTCAGGGCTGCCTGGGAGGGGGCCTCAGCCAACAGAAGGGCTGGGGCAGGTTCCCTACGGGGGGATGTATTGGAACACCCAATCTCTATTATCGCGGGTGGGAGGAGCAGTTGCGCTAAGACCAGACCACGTCTTTACCGAAGATCTGGTTCTGACTCTGATTCTGATTCTCTGATTCTGGCTCTCTATCAAGGGCTGTTTCAGACTCAGGCTGTGGCTGTGGCTGTTGCTCTGGTTCTGGCTCTGGCTCTTTCTCAGGCTCTGGTTCTGAATGAGGGCTTGGTTCTGGCACTGATTCAGGGTCTCGCTCTGGCTCTGGCTCTGGCACTCTGTCAAGGACTATTTCAGACTTAGGCTGTGGCTGTGGCTCTGGCTCTGTTTCCATTCTTACAATGGAATGTACACAAAACAATAATCCTTTCTATATAAATTTTCCAATACATTCTGAAAACATAATAAATCCTTAATTGTTGTCCACCTCCTTTTAGTTCCTTTATCACTCGAATGCTAGCACGGAGTCAAAACTATTATTGTATTTTTGAACATATCTTGTATAATATTGCGTCTTTATTTTCCCATAATTAAGATAGCCATGCCACCCAAAACGGGTGTCATGACCTTCTAGATCTAAAATATCCCAATTTTTTAAATAAATACCAATCTTTCAACCAGAGAAGACATGAGGCTTCGTAATATAGCTTCAAATCCGGTAACCCGTAGCCACCTCTTTCTACAGTATCTATTAATATCCCATGCTTTACTCTTGGTCTTTTACCCTTCCACAAAAATTTAGAAATTTCTTTTTGCCACTTGTTGATACCGCTGGTCTTTCCTGTAATTGGAATCGTTTGGAATAGAAAGAGTAGCTTCGGTAAAACTATCATTTTAATTACCGAAATACGGCCCAGGAATGATAAATTTAACCTTGTCCGTGTCTCCAACTGTCTTTTGATATCTTTCCAACAATTGGTATAGTTATCTTCATATAAGTTAATATTCTTTGGTGTTATCCATAATCCTAAATACTTGATTTTGGGGTAGATTTTAATGTGTACTATTTGTTCTAATTCTGCTTTTTTATCTGGCGACATATTTTTAACTAATAGTTTTGTCTTGTTTAAATTCATTTTGAACCCCGCAACTTTACCGTAGCCATATATTATTTCCAACGCCTTTCTTAAACTCTGTTTTGGTTGCTCTGTAGTTATAATTATAAATCGTCAGCAAATGCCCTCATTTTGTAACTTCTATTTCCCAGCATAATCCCTTTTATTTCTTTTTCTTCCCTAATTTGTTTACATAAAACTTCCCATGTTAATATGAAAATTAAGGGGGCTAGTGGGCAACCTTGTCTGACCCCTTTACAGATTTCACACTCCTGTGATAAATTTCCATTGATTATGATTTTAGCTTTTTGTTTTGATTATATTGCTTCAATCCCTTTTATATACTGTATACCAAAATCCATATGGTGTAATAGACCTTTCATAAATTTCCAGGATACCCTGTCGAAAGCTTTTTCTGCATCTATAGCCATTAAGACTGCCTTCTTTTCTATTCTTAAGTTTAAATACGCTAATAAGTTTATAATGTTTCTAGTGTTGCTATAAATGTGCCTCCCGGGCAAAAAGCCAGCTTGGTCATTGTGTATCATCATCTGGAAGACTTTTTTTGATCTTTCGGCTAAAATATTTGCATATAAATTATACTCGTTATTTAGAAGTGCGATAGGCCTATAGTTGTTAATAAGTAGATTGTCCGTTCCCTGTTTTGGAATTAATGCAATAAGGCTGTCTTTCCAGGAATCCGGCATGGTTCCGTCTTTTAAGATACTTCTTAATGGGTCAGACAGTAAGTCCTCAATTTTTTTATAATATATTGCCGGTAGGCCGTCTGGCCCTGGTGGCTTTCCTATCTTTGCTTCCTTAATTGCTCTTTGAATTGCATACGATGTAATAGGGGCATTCGACAGTTCTTTTTGTTCTTTAGTAAGTTTCGGAAGACAGTTCTGTTCTAAATGTTCTTTAACTTCTTCTGTTGTTTCATTTCCTTCCTTATAGATTTCTCTAAAGAATTCGAGAAATCGTTTCTCTATTTCTTTAGGGTTGTTTATTATTTTGCCTTCGCACTTAACTCTATTTATAAGCCTTTCTGCCTCTCTCTTCTTTAATTGCCATGCTAATAACCAGGCTCAGGTTCTGTTTCAGGCTGTGTCTCTGTTTCAGGCTCCGGCGCTGTATCAACCACTGTTGCAGACTCAGGCTGTGGCACTATGGCTGTAGCTGTGGCTCTGGTTCTGTTTCAGGCTCTGGCACTGTATCAAGCACTGTTTCAGGCTCAGGCTCAGGCTCAGGCTTCTGCTCTTTATTAGGCTTTGTCTCAGTCTTTGGCTCTAGCACTTATTCTAGCTCTATTTCAGGCTCGGCCTGTGTGTCAGCCTTTGTCTCTGTTTCACGCTGTTTCTCTGTTTCAGGCTCCGACGCTGTTTCAAGCCCTGTATCTGCCTCTGCCTCTGTTTCAGGCTCTGGCACTCTATCAAGCACTGTTTCTGGCTCTGGCTCTCTTTCAGGCTCTGGTTCTGAATTAGGGTTTTGTTCTGGCTCTGGCTGTGTCTCTGGATCTGGCTGTGTCTCTGCTTCAGGCTCCTACGCTGTATCAAGCACTGTATCAGGCTCTGCCTCTCCCTCTGTCCCTGGCTACGTTTAAGCGTCAGGCTCAGTTTCAGACAGTGTCTCTGTTTCAGGATCCAGCACTCTATCAAGCACTATTTCAGACTCAGGCTGTGGCTGTGGATCTCGGCTGTGGCTCTAGGCTCCGTCTGTGGCTCTGTCTGTGGCTCTGGCTCTCTTTCAGGGTCTGGTTCTGAATGAAGATCTGGTTCTGACTCTGATTCAGGGTCTCATGATGGCTCTTCCTCTGCCTCTGACACAGCTATGTTTCAGAGTCTGGCTCTCTTTCAGGCTCTGGTTCTGAATTAGGGTTTTGTTCTGGCTCTGGCTGTGTCTCTGGCTCTGGCTCCAGCTCCAGCTCCAGCTCCGGCACTGTATCAAGTACTGTTGCAGACTCAGGCTGTGGCTGTGGCTCTGGCTTTGGCTCTGGCTCTGGCTCTGGCTCTGGCTCTGGCTCTGGCTCTGGCTCTGGCTCTGGCTCTGGCTCTGGCTCTGGCTCTGGCTCTGGCTCTGGCTCTGGCTCTGATTCATGGTCTCCCTCTGACTCTGATTCAGGGTCTCGCTCTGGCTCTGGCACTCTATCAAGGACTGTTTCAGACTCATGCTGTGGCTGTGGCTCTGCCTCTGTTTCACGCTCAGGCTCTGTTTGAGGCTATGTCTCTGTTTCAGGCTCCAGCACTGTATCAAGTACTGTTGCAGACTCAGGTTGTGGCTCTAGGCTGTGGTTGTGGCTGTTGCTCTGGTTCTGGCTGTGGCTCTTTTTCAGGCTCTGGTTCTGAATGAGGGCTTGGTTATGGCACTGATTCAGGGTCTCGCTCTGTCTCTGGCTGTGTCTCTGTTGCACCTCAAACGGTGGTTTGTTGTTGTTGTTGTTATTTTCTTTCTGGGGTGGGACAAATGTTTAGTTGGGGCGGGGATCATTTTAAGTTTAGCATAATTGTTTCTTGCTTTGTTTTTCTTTTACTATTTTTTTAGGTTATTGTATAGTTTGTATTTTGCTTTTTAAGGGGAAAGGGTCAGGGCTGCCTGGGAGGGGGCCTCAGCCAACAGAAGGGCTGGGGCAGGTTCCCTACGGGGGGATGTATTGGAACACCCAATCTCTGTTATCGCGGGTGGGAGGAGCAGTTGCGCTAAGACCAGACCACGTCTTTACCGAAGATCTGGTTCTGACTCTGATTCTGATTCTCTGATTCTGGCTCTCTATCAAGGGTTGTTTCAGACTCAGGCTGTGGCTGTGGCTGTTGCTCTGGTTCTGGCTCTGGCTCTTTCTCAGGCTCTGGTTCTGAATGAGGGCTTGGTTCTGGCACTGATTCAGGGTCTCGCTCTGGCTCTGGCTCTGGCTCTGGCACTCTGTCAAGGACTATTTCAGACTTAGGCTGTGGCTGTGGCTCTGGCTCTGTTTCCATTCTTACAATGGAATGTACACAAAACAATAATCCTTTCTATATAAATTTTCCAATACATTCTGAAAACATAATAAATCCTTAATTGTTGTCCACCTCCTTTTAGTTCCTTTATCACTCGAATGCTAGCACGGAGTCAAAACTATTATTGTATTTTTGAACATATCTTGTATAATATTGCGTCTTTATTTTCCCATAATTAAGATAGCCATGCCACCCAAAACGGGTGTCATGACCTTCTAGATCTAAAATATCCCAATTTTTTAAATAAATACCAATCTTTCAACCAGAGAAGACATGAGGCTTCGTAATATAGCTTCAAATCCGGTAACCCGTAGCCACCTCTTTCTACAGTATCTATTAATATCCCATGCTTTACTCTTGGTCTTTTACCCTTCCACAAAAATTTAGAAATTTCTTTTTGCCACTTGTTGATACCGCTGGTCTTTCCTGTAATTGGAATCGTTTGGAATAGAAAGAGTAGCTTCGGTAAAACTATCATTTTAATTACTGAAATACGGCCCAGGAATGATAAATTTAACCTTGTCCGTGTCTCCAACTGTCTTTTGATATCTTTCCAACAATTGGTATAGTTATCTTCATATAAGTTAATATTCTTTGGTGTTATCCATAATCCTAAATACTTGATTTTGGTTTAGATTTTAATCTGTAATATTTGTTCTAATTCTGCTTTTTCATCTGGCGACATATTTTTAACTAATAGTTTTGTCTTGTTTAAATTCATTTTGAACCCCGCAACTTTACCGTAGCCATATATTATTTCCAACGCCTTTCTTAAACTCTGTTTTGGTTGCTCCGTAGTTATAATTAAATCGCCATCAAATGCCCTCATTTTGTAACTTCTATTTCCCAGCATAATCCCTTTTATTTCTTTTTCTTCCCTAATTTGTTTACATAAAACTTCCCATGTTAATATGAAAATTAAGGGGGCTAGTGGGCAACCTTGTCTGACCCCTTTACAGATTTCACACTCCTGTGATAAATTTCCATTGATTATGATTTTAGCTTTTTGTTTTGATTATATTGCTTCAATCCCTTTTATATACTGTATACCAAAATCCATATGGTGTAATAGACCTTTCATAAATTTCCAGGATACCCTGTCGAAAGCTTTTTCTGCATCTATAGCCATTAAGACTGCCTTCTTTTCTATTCTTAAGTCTAAATACGCTAATAAGTTTATAATGTTTCTAGTGTTGCTATAAATGTGCCTCCCGGGCAAAAAGCCAGCTTGGTCATTGTGTATCATCATCTGGAAGACTTTTTTTGATCTTTCGGCTAAAATATTTGCATATAAATTATACTCGTTATTTAGAAGTGCGATAGGCCTATAGTTGTTAATAAGTAGATTGTCCGTTCCCTGTTTTGGAATTAATGCAATAAGGCTGTCTTTCCAGGAATCCGGCATGGTTCCGTCTTTTAAGATACTTCTTAATGGGTCAGACAGTAAGTCCTCAATTTTTTTATAATATATTGCCGGTAGGCCGTCTGGCCCTGGTGGCTTTCCTATCTTTGCTTCCTTAATTGCTCTTTGAATTGCATACGATGTAATAGGGGCATTCGACAGTTCTTTTTGTTCTTTAGTAAGTTTCGGAAGACAGTTCTGTTCTAAATGTTCTTTAACTTCTTCTGTTGTTTCATTTCCTTCCTTATAGATTTCTCTAAAGAATTCGAGAAATCGTTTCTCTATTTCTTTAGGGTTGTTTATTATTTTGCCTTCGCACTTAACTCTATTTATAAGCCTTTCTGCCTCTCTCTTCTTTAATTGCCATGCTAATAACCAGGCTCAGGTTCTGTTTCAGGCTGTGTCTCTGTTTCAGGCTCCGGCGCTGTATCAACCACTGTTGCAGACTCAGGCTGTGGCACTATGGCTGTAGCTGTGGCTCTGGTTCTGTTTCAGGCTCTGGCACTGTATCAAGCACTGTTTCAGGCTCAGGCTCAGGCTCAGGCTTCTGCTCTTTATTAGGCTTTGTCTCAGTCTTTGGCTCTAGCACTTATTCTAGCTCTATTTCAGGCTCGGCCTGTGTGTCAGCCTTTGTCTCTGTTTCACGCTGTTTCTCTGTTTCAGGCTCCGACGCTGTTTCAAGCCCTGTATCTGCCTCTGCCTCTGTTTCAGGCTCTGGCACTCTATCAAGCACTGTTTCTGGCTCTGGCTCTCTTTCAGGCTCTGGTTCTGAATTAGGGTTTTGTTCTGGCTCTGGCTGTGTCTCTGGATCTGGCTGTGTCTCTGCTTCAGGCTCCTACGCTGTATCAAGCACTGTATCAGGCTCTGCCTCTCCCTCTGTCCCTGGCTACGTTTAAGCGTCAGGCTCAGTTTCAGACAGTGTCTCTGTTTCAGGATCCAGCACTCTATCAAGCACTATTTCAGACTCAGGCTGTGGCTGTGGATCTCGGCTGTGGCTCTAGGCTCCGTCTGTGGCTCTGTCTGTGGCTCTGGCTCTCTTTCAGGGTCTGGTTCTGAATGAAGATCTGGTTCTGACTCTGATTCAGGGTCTCATGATGGCTCTTCCTCTGCCTCTGACACAGCTATGTTTCAGAGTCTGGCTCTCTTTCAGGCTCTGGTTCTGAATTAGGGTTCTGTTCTGGCTCTGGCTGTGTCTCTGGCTCTGGCTCCAGCTCCAGCTCCAGCTCCAGCTCCGGCACTGTATCAAGTACTGTTGCAGACTCAGGCTGTGGCTCTAGGCTGTGGCTGCAGCTATGTTTTGCGCTCCAGCCATGTATCAAGCCCTATTTCTGGCTCTGGCTCTGGCTCTGGCTCTGGCTCTGGCTCTGGCTCTGGCTCTGGCTCTGGCTCTGGCTCTGGCTCTGGCTCTGGCTCTGGCTCTGGCTCTGAATGAGGCTCTGGCTCTGGCTCTGATTCATGGTCTCCCTCTGACTCTGATTCAGGGTCTCGCTCTGGCTCTGGCACTCTATCAAGGACTGTTTCAGACTCAGGCTGTGGCTGTGGCTCTGCCTCTGTTTCACGCTCAGGCTCTGTTTGAGGCTATGTCTCTGTTTCAGGCTCCAGCACTGTATCAAGTACTGTTGCAGACTCAGGCTATGGCTCTAGGCTGTGGCTGTTGCTCTGGTTCTGGCTGTGGCTCTTTTTCAGGCTCTGGTTCTGAATGAGGGCTTGGTTATGGCACTGATTCAGGGTCTCGCTCTGTCTCTGGCTGTGTCTCGGTTGCACCTCAAACGGTGGTTTGTTGTTGTTGTTGTTATTTTCTTTCTGGGGTGGGACAAATGTTTAGTTGGGGCGGGGATCATTTTAAGTTTAGCATAATTGTTTCTTGCTTTGTTTTTCTTTTACTATTTTTTTAGGTTATTGTATAGTTTGTATTTTGCTTTTTAAGGGGAAAGGGTCAGGGCTGCCTGGGAGGGGGCCTCAGCCAACAGAAGGGCTGGGGCAGGTTCCCTACGGGGGGATGTATTGGAACACCCAATCTCTATTATCGCGGGTGGGAGGAGCAGTTGCGCTAAGACCAGACCACGTCTTTACCGAAGATCTGGTTCTGACTCTGATTCTGATTCTCTGATTCTGGCTCTCTATCAAGGGCTGTTTCAGACTCAGGCTGTGGCTGTGGCTGTTGCTCTGGTTCTGGCTCTGGCTCTTTCTCAGGCTCTGGTTCTGAATGAGGGCTTGGTTCTGGCACTGATTCAGGGTCTCGCTCTGGCTCTGGCTCTGGCACTCTGTCAAGGACTATTTCAGACTTAGGCTGTGGCTGTGGCTCTGGCTCTGTTTCCATTCTTACAATGGAATGTACACAAAACAATAATCCTTTCTATATAAATTTTCCAATACATTCTGAAAACATAATAAATCCTTAATTGTTGTCCACCTCCTTTTAGTTCCTTTATCACTCGAATGCTAGCACGGAGTCAAAACTATTATTGTATTTTTGAACATATCTTGTATAATATTGCGTCTTTATTTTCCCATAATTAAGATAGCCATGCCACCCAAAACGGGTGTCATGACCTTCTAGATCTAAAATATCCCAATTTTTTAAATAAATACCAATCTTTCAACCAGAGAAGACATGAGGCTTCGTAATATAGCTTCAAATCCGGTAACCCGTAGCCACCTCTTTCTACAGTATCTATTAATATCCCATGCTTTACTCTTGGTCTTTTACCCTTCCACAAAAATTTAGAAATTTCTTTTTGCCACTTGTTGATACCGCTGGTCTTTCCTGTAATTGGAATCGTTTGGAATAGAAAGAGTAGCTTCGGTAAAACTATCATTTTAATTACCGAAATACGGCCCAGGAATGATAAATTTAACCTTGTCCGTGTCTCCAACTGTCTTTTGATATCTTTCCAACAATTGGTATAGTTATCTTCATATAAGTTAATATTCTTTGGTGTTATCCATAATCCTAAATACTTGATTTTGGGGTAGATTTTAATGTGTACTATTTGTTCTAATTCTGCTTTTTTATCTGGCGACATATTTTTAACTAATAGTTTTGTCTTGTTTAAATTCATTTTGAACCCCGCAACTTTACCGTAGCCATATATTATTTCCAACGCCTTTCTTAAACTCTGTTTTGGTTGCTCTGTAGTTATAATTATAAATCGTCAGCAAATGCCCTCATTTTGTAACTTCTATTTCCCAGCATAATCCCTTTTATTTCTTTTTCTTCCCTAATTTGTTTACATAAAACTTCCCATGTTAATATGAAAATTAAGGGGGCTAGTGGGCAACCTTGTCTGACCCCTTTACAGATTTCACACTCCTGTGATAAATTTCCATTGATTATGATTTTAGCTTTTTGTTTTGATTATATTGCTTCAATCCCTTTTATATACTGTATACCAAAATCCATATGGTGTAATAGACCTTTCATAAATTTCCAGGATACCCTGTCGAAAGCTTTTTCTGCATCTATAGCCATTAAGACTGCCTTCTTTTCTATTCTTAAGTTTAAATACGCTAATAAGTTTATAATGTTTCTAGTGTTGCTATAAATGTGCCTCCCGGGCAAAAAGCCAGCTTGGTCATTGTGTATCATCATCTGGAAGACTTTTTTTGATCTTTCGGCTAAAATATTTGCATATAAATTATACTCGTTATTTAGAAGTGCGATAGGCCTATAGTTGTTAATAAGTAGATTGTCCGTTCCCTGTTTTGGAATTAATGCAATAAGGCTGTCTTTCCAGGAATCCGGCATGGTTCCGTCTTTTAAGATACTTCTTAATGGGTCAGACAGTAAGTCCTCAATTTTTTTATAATATATTGCCGGTAGGCCGTCTGGCCCTGGTGGCTTTCCTATCTTTGCTTCCTTAATTGCTCTTTGAATTGCATACGATGTAATAGGGGCATTCGACAGTTCTTTTTGTTCTTTAGTAAGTTTCGGAAGACAGTTCTGTTCTAAATGTTCTTTAACTTCTTCTGTTGTTTCATTTCCTTCCTTATAGATTTCTCTAAAGAATTCGAGAAATCGTTTCTCTATTTCTTTAGGGTTGTTTATTATTTTGCCTTCGCACTTAACTCTATTTATAAGCCTTTCTGCCTCTCTCTTCTTTAATTGCCATGCTAATAACCAGGCTCAGGTTCTGTTTCAGGCTGTGTCTCTGTTTCAGGCTCCGGCGCTGTATCAACCACTGTTGCAGACTCAGGCTGTGGCACTATGGCTGTAGCTGTGGCTCTGGTTCTGTTTCAGGCTCTGGCACTGTATCAAGCACTGTTTCAGGCTCAGGCTCAGGCTCAGGCTTCTGCTCTTTATTAGGCTTTGTCTCAGTCTTTGGCTCTAGCACTTATTCTAGCTCTATTTCAGGCTCGGCCTGTGTGTCAGCCTTTGTCTCTGTTTCACGCTGTTTCTCTGTTTCAGGCTCCGACGCTGTTTCAAGCCCTGTATCTGCCTCTGCCTCTGTTTCAGGCTCTGGCACTCTATCAAGCACTGTTTCTGGCTCTGGCTCTCTTTCAGGCTCTGGTTCTGAATTAGGGTTTTGTTCTGGCTCTGGCTGTGTCTCTGGATCTGGCTGTGTCTCTGCTTCAGGCTCCTACGCTGTATCAAGCACTGTATCAGGCTCTGCCTCTCCCTCTGTCCCTGGCTACGTTTAAGCGTCAGGCTCAGTTTCAGACAGTGTCTCTGTTTCAGGATCCAGCACTCTATCAAGCACTATTTCAGACTCAGGCTGTGGCTGTGGATCTCGGCTGTGGCTCTAGGCTCCGTCTGTGGCTCTGTCTGTGGCTCTGGCTCTCTTTCAGGGTCTGGTTCTGAATGAAGATCTGGTTCTGACTCTGATTCAGGGTCTCATGATGGCTCTTCCTCTGCCTCTGACACAGCTATGTTTCAGAGTCTGGCTCTCTTTCAGGCTCTGGTTCTGAATTAGGGTTTTGTTCTGGCTCTGGCTGTGTCTCTGGCTCTGGCTCCAGCTCCAGCTCCAGCTCCGGCACTGTATCAAGTACTGTTGCAGACTCAGGCTGTGGCTGTGGCTCTGGCTTTGGCTCTGGCTCTGGCTCTGGCTCTGGCTCTGGCTCTGGCTCTGGCTCTGGCTCTGGCTCTGGCTCTGGCTCTGGCTCTGGCTCTGGCTCTGGCTCTGGCTCTGGCTCTGATTCATGGTCTCCCTCTGACTCTGATTCAGGGTCTCGCTCTGGCTCTGGCACTCTATCAAGGACTGTTTCAGACTCATGCTGTGGCTGTGGCTCTGCCTCTGTTTCACGCTCAGGCTCTGTTTGAGGCTATGTCTCTGTTTCAGGCTCCAGCACTGTATCAAGTACTGTTGCAGACTCAGGTTGTGGCTCTAGGCTGTGGTTGTGGCTGTTGCTCTGGTTCTGGCTGTGGCTCTTTTTCAGGCTCTGGTTCTGAATGAGGGCTTGGTTATGGCACTGATTCAGGGTCTCGCTCTGTCTCTGGCTGTGTCTCTGTTGCACCTCAAACGGTGGTTTGTTGTTGTTGTTGTTATTTTCTTTCTGGGGTGGGACAAATGTTTAGTTGGGGCGGGGATCATTTTAAGTTTAGCATAATTGTTTCTTGCTTTGTTTTTCTTTTACTATTTTTTTAGGTTATTGTATAGTTTGTATTTTGCTTTTTAAGGGGAAAGGGTCAGGGCTGCCTGGGAGGGGGCCTCAGCCAACAGAAGGGCTGGGGCAGGTTCCCTACGGGGGGATGTATTGGAACACCCAATCTCTGTTATCGCGGGTGGGAGGAGCAGTTGCGCTAAGACCAGACCACGTCTTTACCGAAGATCTGGTTCTGACTCTGATTCTGATTCTCTGATTCTGGCTCTCTATCAAGGGTTGTTTCAGACTCAGGCTGTGGCTGTGGCTGTTGCTCTGGTTCTGGCTCTGGCTCTTTCTCAGGCTCTGGTTCTGAATGAGGGCTTGGTTCTGGCACTGATTCAGGGTCTCGCTCTGGCTCTGGCTCTGGCTCTGGCACTCTGTCAAGGACTATTTCAGACTTAGGCTGTGGCTGTGGCTCTGGCTCTGTTTCCATTCTTACAATGGAATGTACACAAAACAATAATCCTTTCTATATAAATTTTCCAATACATTCTGAAAACATAATAAATCCTTAATTGTTGTCCACCTCCTTTTAGTTCCTTTATCACTCGAATGCTAGCACGGAGTCAAAACTATTATTGTATTTTTGAACATATCTTGTATAATATTGCGTCTTTATTTTCCCATAATTAAGATAGCCATGCCACCCAAAACGGGTGTCATGACCTTCTAGATCTAAAATATCCCAATTTTTTAAATAAATACCAATCTTTCAACCAGAGAAGACATGAGGCTTCGTAATATAGCTTCAAATCCGGTAACCCGTAGCCACCTCTTTCTACAGTATCTATTAATATCCCATGCTTTACTCTTGGTCTTTTACCCTTCCACAAAAATTTAGAAATTTCTTTTTGCCACTTGTTGATACCGCTGGTCTTTCCTGTAATTGGAATCGTTTGGAATAGAAAGAGTAGCTTCGGTAAAACTATCATTTTAATTACTGAAATACGGCCCAGGAATGATAAATTTAACCTTGTCCGTGTCTCCAACTGTCTTTTGATATCTTTCCAACAATTGGTATAGTTATCTTCATATAAGTTAATATTCTTTGGTGTTATCCATAATCCTAAATACTTGATTTTGGGGTAGATTTTAATCTGTAATATTTGTTCTAATTCTGCTTTTTCATCTGGCGACATATTTTTAACTAATAGTTTTGTCTTGTTTAAATTCATTTTGAACCCCGCAACTTTACCGTAGCCATATATTATTTCCAACGCCTTTCTTAAACTCTGTTTTGGTTGCTCCGTAGTTATAATTATAAATCGTCAGCAAATGCCCTCATTTTGTAACTTCTATTTCCCAGCATAATCCCTTTTATTTCTTTTTCTTCCCTAATTTGTTTACATAAAACTTCCCATGTTAATATGAAAATTAAGGGAGCTAGTGGGCAACCTTGTCTGACCCCTTTACAGATTTCACACTCCTGTGATAAATTTCCATTGATTATGATTTTAGCTTTTTGTTTTGATTATATTGCTTCAATCCCTTTTATATACTGTATACCAAAATCCATATGGTGTAATAGACCTTTCATAAATTTCCAGGATACCCTGTCGAAAGCTTTTTCTGCATCTATAGCCATTAAGACTGCCTTCTTTTCTATTCTTAAGTCTAAATACGCTAATAAGTTTATAATGTTTCTAGTGTTGCTATAAATGTGCCTCCCGGGCAAAAAGCCAGCTTGCTCATTGTGTATCATCATCTGGAAGACTTTTTTTGATCTTTCGGCTAAAATATTTGCATATAATTTATACTCGTTATTTAGAAGTGCGATAGGCCTATAGTTGTTAATAAGTAGATTGTCCGTTCCCTGTTTTGGAATTAATGCAATAAGGCTGTCTTTCCAAGAATCCGGCATGGTTCCGTCTTTTAAGATACTTCTTAATGGGTCAGACAGTAAGTCCTCAATTTTTTTATAATATATTGCCGGTAGGCCGTCTGGCCCTGGTGGCTTTCCTATCTTTGCTTCCTTAATTGCTCTTTGAATTTCGTACGATGTAATAGGGGCATTCGACAGTTCTTTTTGTTTTTTAGTAAGTTTCGGAAGACAGTTCTGTTCTAAAGGTTCTTTAACTTCTTCTGTTGTTTCATTTCCTTCCTTATAGATTTCTCTAAAGAATTCGAGAAATCGTTTCTCTATTTCTTTAGGGTTGTTTATTATTTTGCCTTCGCACTTAACTCTATTTATAAGCCTTTCTGCCTCTCTCTTCTTTAATTGCCATGCTAATAACCAGGCTCAGGTTCTGTTTCAGGCTGTGTCTCTGTTTCAGGCTCCGGCGCTGTATCAACCACTGTTGCAGACTCAGGCTGTGGCACTATGGCTGTAGCTGTGGCTCTGGTTCTGTTTCAGGCTCTGGCACTGTATCAAGCACTGTTTCAGGCTCAGGCTCAGGCTCAGGCTTCTGCTCTTTATTAGGCTTTGTCTCAGTCTTTGGCTCTAGCACTTATTCTAGCTCTATTTCAGGCTCGGCCTGTGTGTCAGCCTTTGTCTCTGTTTCACGCTGTTTCTCTGTTTCAGGCTCCGACGCTGTTTCAAGCCCTGTATCTGCCTCTGCCTCTGCTTCAGGCTCTGGCACTCTATCAAGCACTGTTTCTGGCTCTGGCTCTCTTTCAGTCTCTGGTTCTGAATTAGGGTTTTGTTCTGGCTCTGGCTGTGTCTCTGGATCTGGCTGTGTCTCTGCTTCAGGCTCCTACGCTGTATCAAGCACTGTATCAGGCTCTGCCTCTCCCTCTGTCCCTGGCTACGTTTAAGCGTCAGGCTCAGTTTCAGACAGTGTCTCTGTTTCAGGATCCAGCACTCTATCAAGCACTATTTCAGACTCAGGCTGTGGCTGTGGATCTCGGCTGTGGCTCTAGGCTCCGTCTGTGGCTCTGTCTGTGGCTCTGGCTCTCTTTCAGGGTCTGGTTCTGAATGAAGATCTGGTTCTGACTCTGATTCAGGGTCTCATGATGGCTCTTCCTCTGCCTCTGACACAGCTATGTTTCAGAGTCTGGCTCTCTTTCAGGCTCTGGTTCTGAATTAGGGCTTTGTTCTGGCTCTGGCTGTGTCTCTGGCTCTGGCTCCAGCTCCAGCTCCAGCTCCGGCACTGTATCAAGTACTGTTGCAGACTCAGGCTGTGGCTGTGGCTGTGGCTGTGGCTGTGGCTGTGGCTGTGGCTCTGGCTCTGGCTCTGGTTCTGGCTCTGGCTCTGGCTCTGGCTCTGATTCATGGTCTCCCTCTGACTCTGATTCAGGGTCTCGCTCTGGCTCTGGCACTCTATCAAGGACTGTTTCAGACTCAGGCTGTGGCTGTGGCTCTGCCTCTGTTTCACGCTCAGGCTCTGTTTGAGGCTATGTCTCTGTTTCAGGCTCCAGCACTGTATCAAGTACTGTTGCAGACTCAGGTTGTGGCTCTAGGCTGTGGCTGTGGCTGTTGCTCTGGTTCTGGCTGTGGCTCTTTTTCAGGCTCTGGTTCTGAATGAGGGCTTGGTTATGGCACTGATTCAGGGTCTCGCTCTGTCTCTGGCTGTGTCTCTGTTGCACCTCAAACGGTGGTTTGTTGTTGTTGTTGTTATTTTCTTTCTGGGGTGGGACAAATGTTTAGTTGGGGCGGGGATCATTTTAAGTTTAGCGTAATTGTTTCTTGCTTTGTTTTTCTTTTACTATTTTTTTAGGTTATTGTATAGTTTGTATTTTGCTTTTTAAGGGGAAAGGGTCAGGGCTGCCTGGGAGGGGGCCTCAGCCAACAGAAGGGCTGGGGCAGGTTCCCTACGGGGGGATGTATTGGAACACCCAATCTCTGTTATCGCGGGTGGGAGGAGCAGTTGCGCTAAGACCAGACCACGTCTTTACCGAAGATCTGGTTCTGACTCTGATTCTGATTCTCTGATTCTGGCTCTCTATCAAGGGCTGTTTCAGACTCAGGCTGTGGCTGTGGCTGTTGCTCTGGTTCTGGCTCTGGCTCTTTCTCAGGCTCTGGTTCTGAATGAGGGCTTGGTTCTGGCACTGATTCAGGGTCTCGCTCTGGCTCTGGCTCTGGCTCTGGCACTCTGTCAAGGACTATTTCAGACTTAGGCTGTGGCTGTGGCTCTGGCTCTGTTTCCATTCTTACAATGGAATGTACACAAAACAATAATCCTTTCTATATAAATTTTCCAATACATTCTGAAAACATAATAAATCCTTAATTGTTGTCCACCTCCTTTTAGTTCCTTTATCACTCGAATGCTAGCACGGAGTCAAAACTATTATTGTATTTTTGAACATATCTTGTATAATATTGCGTCTTTATTTTCCCATAATTAAGATAGCCATGCCACCCAAAACGGGTGTCATGACCTTCTAGATCTAAAATATCCCAATTTTTTTAATAAATACCAATCTTTCAACGAGAGAAGACATGAGGCTTCGTAATATAGCTTCAAATCCGGTAACCCGTAGCCACCTCTTTCTACAGTATCTATTAATATCTCATGCTTTACTCTTGGTCTTTTACCCTTCCACAAAAATTTAGAAATTTCTTTTTGCCACTTGTTGATACCGCTGGTCTTTCCTGTAATTGGAATCGTTTGGAATAGAAAGAGTAGCTTCGGTAAAACTATCATTTTAATTACCGAAATACGGCCCAGGAATGATAAATTTAACCTTGTCCGTGTCTCCAACTGTCTTTTGATATCTTTCCAACAATTGGTATAATTATCTTCATATAAGTTAATATTCTTTGGTGTTATCCATAATCCTAAATACTTGATTTTGGGGTAGATTTTAATGTGTAATATTTGTTCTAATTCTGCTTTTTCATCTGGCGACATATTTTTAACTAATAGTTTTGTCTTGTTTAAATTCATTTTGAACCCCGCAACTTTACCGTAGCCATATATTATTTCCAACGCCTTTCTTAAACTCTGTTTTGGTTGCTCTGTAGTTATAATTATAAATCGTCAGCAAATGCCCTCATTTTGTAACTTCTATTTCCCAGCATAATCCCTTTTATTTCTTTTTCTTCCCTAATTTGTTTACATAAAACTTCCAATGTTAATATGAAAATTAAGGGGGCTAGTGGGCAACCTTGTCTGACCCCTTTACAGATTTCACACTCCTGTGATAAATTTCCATTGATTATGATTTTAGCTTTTTGTTTTGATTATATTGCTTCAATCCCTTTTATATACTGTATACCAAAATCCATATGGTGTAATAGACCTTTCATAAATTTCCAGGATACCCTGTCGAAAGCTTTTTCTGCATCTATAGCCATTAAGACTGCCTTCTTTTCTATTCTTAAGTCTAAATACGCTAATAAGTTTATAATGTTTCTAGTGTTGCTATAAATGTGCCTCCCGGGCAAAAAGCCAGCTTGGTCATTGTGTATCATCATCTGGAAGACTTTTTTTGATCTTTCGGCTAAAATATTTGCATATAATTTATACTCGTTATTTAGAAGTGCGATAGGCCTATAGTTGTTAATAAGTAGATTGTCCGTTCCCTGTTTTGGAATTAATGCAATAAGGCTGTCTTTCCAGGAATCCGGCATGGTTCCGTCTTTTAAGATACTTCTTAATGGGTCAGACAGTAAGTCCTCAATTTTTTTATAATATATTGCCGGTAGGCCGTCTGGCCCTGGTGGCTTTCCTATCTTTGCTTCCTTAATTGCTCTTTGAATTGCATACGATGTAATAGGGGCATTCGACAGTTCTTTTTGTTCTTTAGTAAGTTTCGGAAGACAGTTCTGTTCTAAATGTTCTTTAACTTCTTCTGTTGTTTCATTTCCTTCCTTATAGATTTCTCTAAAGAATTCGAGAAATCGTTTCTCTATTTCTTTAGGGTTGTTTATTATTTTGCCTTCGCACTTAACTCTATTTATAAGCCTTTCTGCCTCTCTCTTCTTTAATTGCCATGCTAATAACCAGGCTCAGGTTCTGTTTCAGGCTGTGTCTCTGTTTCAGGCTCCGGCGCTGTATCAACCACTGTTGCAGACTCAGGCTGTGGCACTATGGCTGTAGCTGTGGCTCTGGTTCTGTTTCAGGCTCTGGCACTGTATCAAGCACTGTTTCAGGCTCAGGCTCAGGCTCAGGCTTCTGCTCTTTATTAGGCTTTGTCTCAGTCTTTGGCTCTAGCACTTATTCTAGCTCTATTTCAGGCTCGGCCTGTGTGTCAGCCTTTGTCTCTGTTTCACGCTGTTTCTCTGTTTCAGGCTCCGACGCTGTTTCAAGCCCTGTATCTGCCTCTGCCTCTGTTTCAGGCTCTGGCACTCTATCAAGCACTGTTTCTGGCTCTGGCTCTCTTTCAGGCTCTGGTTCTGAATTAGGGTTTTGTTCTGGCTCTGGCTGTGTCTCTGGATCTGGCTGTGTCTCTGCTTCAGGCTCCTACGCTGTATCAAGCACTGTATCAGGCTCTGCCTCTCCCTCTGTCCCTGGCTACGTTTAAGCGTCAGGCTCAGTTTCAGACAGTGTCTCTGTTTCAGGATCCAGCACTCTATCAAGCACTATTTCAGACTCAGGCTGTGGCTGTGGATCTCGGCTGTGGCTCTAGGCTCCGTCTGTGGCTCTGTCTGTGGCTCTGGCTCTCTTTCAGGGTCTGGTTCTGAATGAAGATCTGGTTCTGACTCTGATTCAGGGTCTCATGATGGCTCTTCCTCTGCCTCTGACACAGCTATGTTTCAGAGTCTGGCTCTCTTTCAGGCTCTGGTTCTGAATTAGGGTTTTGTTCTGGCTCTGGCTGTGTCTCTGGCTCTGGCTCCAGCTCCAGCTCCGGCACTGTATCAAGTACTGTTGCAGACTCAGGCTGTGGCTGCAGCTATGTTTTGCGCTCCGGCCCTGTATCAAGCCCTATTTCTGGCTCTGGCTCTGGCTCTGGCTCTGGCTCTGGCTCTGGCTCTGGCTCTGGCTCTGGCTCTGGCTCTGGCTCTGGCTCTGGCTCTGATTCATGGTCTCCCTCTGACTCTGATTCAGGGTCTCGCTCTGGCTCTGGCACTCTATCAAGGACTGTTTCAGACTCAGGCTGTGGCTGTGGCTCTGCCTCTGTTTCACGCTCAGGCTCTGTTTGAGGCTATGTCTCTGTTTCAGGCTCCAGCACTGTATCAAGTACTGTTGCAGACTCAGGCTATGGCTCTAGGCTGTGGCTGTTGCTCTGGTTCTGGCTGTGGCTCTTTTTCAGGCTCTGGTTCTGAATGAGGGCTTGTTTATGGCACTGATTCAGGGTCTCGCTCTGTCTCTGGCTGTGTCTCGGTTGCACCTCAAACGGTGGTTTGTTGTTGTTGTTGTTATTTTCTTTCTGGGGTGGGACAAATGTTTAGTTGGGGCGGGGATCATTTTAAGTTTAGCATAATTGTTTCTTGCTTTGTTTTTCTTTTACTATTTTTTTAGGTTATTGTATAGTTTGTATTTTGCTTTTTAAGGGGAAAGGGTCAGGGCTGCCTGGGAGGGGGCCTCAGCCAACAGAAGGGCTGGGGCAGGTTCCCTACGGGGGGATGTATTGGAACACCCAATCTCTATTATCGCGGGTGGGAGGAGCAGTTGCGCTAAGACCAGACCACGTCTTTACCGAAGATCTGGTTCTGACTCTGATTCTGATTCTCTGATTCTGGCTCTCTATCAAGGGCTGTTTCAGACTCAGGCTGTGGCTGTGGCTGTTGCTCTGGTTCTGGCTCTGGCTCTTTCTCAGGCTCTGGTTCTGAATGAGGGCTTGGTTCTGGCACTGATTCAGGGTCTCGCTCTGGCTCTGGCTCTGGCACTCTGTCAAGGACTATTTCAGACTTAGGCTGTGGCTGTGGCTCTGGCTCTGTTTCCATTCTTACAATGGAATGTACACAAAACAATAATCCTTTCTATATAAATTTTCCAATACATTCTGAAAACATAATAAATCCTTAATTGTTGTCCACCTCCTTTTAGTTCCTTTATCACTCGAATGCTAGCACGGAGTCAAAACTATTATTGTATTTTTGAACATATATTGTATAATATTGCGTCTTTATTTTCCCATAATTAAGATAGCCATGCCACCCAAAACGGGTGTCATGACCTTCTAGATCTAAAATATCCCATTTTTTTAAATAAATACCAATCTTTCAACCAGAGAAGACATGAGGCTTCGTAATATAGCTTCAAATCCGGTAACCCGTAGCCACCTCTTTCTACAGTATCTATTAATATCTCATGCTTTACTCTTGGTCTTTTACCCTTCCACAAAAATTTAGAAATTTATTTTTGCCACTTGTTGATACCGCTGGTCTTTCCTGTAATTGGAATCGTTTGGAATAGAAAGAGTAGCTTCGGTAAAACTATCATTTTAATTACTGAAATACGGCCCAGGAATGATCAATTTAACCTTGTCCGTGTCTCCAACTGTCTTTTGATATCTTTCCAACAATTGGTATAGTTATCTTCATATAAGTTAATATTCTTTGGTGTTATCCATAATCCTAAATACTTGATTTTGGGGTAGATTTTAATGTGTAATATTTGTTCTAATTCTGCTTTTTCATCTGGCGACATATTTTTAACTAATAGTTTTGTCTTGTTTAAATTCATTTTGAACCCCGCAACTTTACCGTAGCCATATATTATTTCCAACGCCTTTCTTAAACTCTGTTTTGGTTGCTCTGTAGTTATAATTATAAATCGTCAGCAAATGCCCTCATTTTGTAACTTCTATTTCCCAGCATAATCCCTTTTATTTATTTTTCTTCCCTAATTTGTTTACATAAAACTTCCCATGTTAATATGAAAATTAAGGGGGCTAGTGGGCAACCTTGTCTGACCCCTTTACAGATTTCACACTCCTGTGATAAATTTCCATTGATTATGATTTTAGCTTTTTGTTTTGATTATATTGCTTCAATCCCTTTTATATACTGTATACCAAAATCCATATGGTGTAATAGACCTTTCATAAATTTCCAGGATACCCTGTCGAAAGCTTTTTCTGCATCTATAGCCATTAAGACTGCCTTCTTTTCTATTCTTAAGTCTAAATACGCTAATAAGTTTATAATGTTTCTAGTGTTGCTATAAATGTGCCTCCCGGGCAAAAAGCCAGCTTGCTCATTGTGTATCATCATCTGGAAGACTTTTTTTGATCTTTCGGCTAAAATATTTGCATATAATTTATACTCGTTATTTAGAAGTGCGATAGGCCTATAGTTGTTAATAAGTAGATTGTCCGTTCCCTGTTTTGGAATTAATGCAATAAGGCTGTCTTTCCAAGAATCCGGCATGGTTCCGTCTTTTAAGATACTTCTTAATGGGTCAGACAGTAAGTCCTCAATTTTTTTATAATATATTGCCGGTAGGCCGTCTGGCCCTGGTGGCTTTCCTATCTTTGCTTCCTTAATTGCTCTTTGAATTTCGTACGATGTAATAGGGGCATTCGACAGTTCTTTTTGTTTTTTAGTAAGTTTCGGAAGACAGTTCTGTTCTAAAGGTTCTTTAACTTCTTCTGTTGTTTCATTTCCTTCCTTATAGATTTCTCTAAAGAATTCGAGAAATCGTTTCTCTATTTCTTTAGGGTTGTTTATTATTTTGCCTTCGCACTTAACTCTATTTATAAGCCTTTCTGCCTCTCTCTTCTTTAATTGCCATGCTAATAACCAGGCTCAGGTTCTGTTTCAGGCTGTGTCTCTGTTTCAGGCTCCGGCGCTGTATCAACCACTGTTGCAGACTCAGGCTGTGGCACTATGGCTGTAGCTGTGGCTCTGGTTCTGTTTCAGGCTCTGGCACTGTATCAAGCACTGTTTCAGGCTCAGGCTCAGGCTCAGGCTTCTGCTCTTTATTAGGCTTTGTCTCAGTCTTTGGCTCTAGCACTTATTCTAGCTCTATTTCAGGCTCGGCCTGTGTGTCAGCCTTTGTCTCTGTTTCACGCTGTTTCTCTGTTTCAGGCTCCGACGCTGTTTCAAGCCCTGTATCTGCCTCTGCCTCTGCTTCAGGCTCTGGCACTCTATCAAGCACTGTTTCTGGCTCTGGCTCTCTTTCAGGCTCTGGTTCTGAATTAGGGTTTTGTTCTGGCTCTGGCTGTGTCTCTGGATCTGGCTGTGTCTCTGCTTCAGGCTCCTACGCTGTATCAAGCACTGTATCAGGCTCTGCCTCTCCCTCTGTCCCTGGCTACGTTTAAGCGTCAGGCTCAGTTTCAGACAGTGTCTCTATCAAGCACTATTTCAGACTCAGGCTGTGGCTGTGGATCTCGGCTGTGGCTCTAGGCTCCGTCTGTGGCTCTGTCTGTGGCTCTGGCTCTCTTTCAGGGTCTGGTTCTGAATGAAGATCTGGTTCTGACTCTGATTCAGGGTCTCATGATGGCTCTTCCTCTGCCTCTGACACAGCTATGTTTCAGAGTCTGGCTCTCTTTCAGGCTCTGGTTCTGAATTAGGGTTTTGTTCTGGCTCTGGCTGTGTCTCTGGCTCCAGCTCCAGCTCCAGCTCCGGCACTGTATCAAGTACTGTTGCAGACTCAGGCTGTGGCTCTAGGCTGTGGCTGCAGCTATGTTTTGCGCTCCGGCCCGGTATCAAGCCCTATTCTGGCTCTGGCTCTGGCTCTGGCTCTGGCTCTGGCTCTGGCTCTGGCTCTGGCTCTGGCTCTGGCTCTGGCTCTGGCTCTGGCTCTGGCTCTGGCTCTGATTCATGGTCTCCCTCTGACTCTGATTCAGGGTCTCGCTCTGGCTCTGGCACTCTATCAAGGACTGTTTCAGACTCAGGCTGTGGCTGTGGCTCTGCCTCTGTTTCACGCTCAGGCTCTGTTTGAGGCTATGTCTCTGTTTCAGGCTCCAGCACTGTATCAAGTACTGTTGCAGACTCAGGTTGTGGCTCTAGGCTGTGGTTGTGGCTGTTGCTCTGGTTCTGGCTGTGGCTCTTTTTCAGGCTCTGGTTCTGAATGAGGGCTTGGTTATGGCACTGATTCAGGGTCTCGCTCTGTCTCTGGCTGTGTCTCTGTTGCACCTCAAACGGTGGTTTGTTGTTGTTGTTGTTATTTTCTTTCTGGGGTGGGACAAATGTTTAGTTGGGGCGGGGATCATTTTAAGTTTAGCATAATTGTTTCTTGCTTTGTTTTTCTTTTACTATTTTTTTAGGTTATTGTATAGTTTGTATTTTGCTTTTTAAGGGGAAAGGGTCAGGGCTGCCTGGGAGGGGGCCTCAGCCAACAGAAGGGCTGGGGCAGGTTCCCTACGGGGGGATGTATTGGAACACCCAATCTCTGTTATCGCGGGTGGGAGGAGCAGTTGCGCTAAGACCAGACCACGTCTTTACCGAAGATCTGGTTCTGACTCTGATTCTGATTCTCTGATTCTGGCTCTCTATCAAGGGTTGTTTCAGACTCAGGCTGTGGCTGTGGCTGTTGCTCTGGTTCTGGCTCTGGCTCTTTCTCAGGCTCTGGTTCTGAATGAGGGCTTGGTTCTGGCACTGATTCAGGGTCTCGCTCTGGCTCTGGCTCTGGCTCTGGCACTCTGTCAAGGACTATTTCAGACTTAGGCTGTGGCTGTGGCTCTGGCTCTGTTTCCATTCTTACAATGGAATGTACACAAAACAATAATCCTTTCTATATAAATTTTCCAATACATTCTGAAAACATAATAAATCCTTAATTGTTGTCCACCTCCTTTTAGTTCCTTTATCACTCGAATGCTAGCACGGAGTCAAAACTATTATTGTATTTTTGAACATATCTTGTATAATATTGCGTCTTTATTTTCCCATAATTAAGATAGCCATGCCACCCAAAACGGGTGTCATGACCTTCTAGATCTAAAATATCCCAATTTTTTAAATAAATACCAATCTTTCAACCAGAGAAGACATGAGGCTTCGTAATATAGCTTCAAATCCGGTAACCCGTAGCCACCTCTTTCTACAGTATCTATTAATATCCCATGCTTTACTCTTGGTCTTTTACCCTTCCACAAAAATTTAGAAATTTCTTTTTGCCACTTGTTGATACCGCTGGTCTTTCCTGTAATTGGAATCGTTTGGAATAGAAAGAGTAGCTTCGGTAAAACTATCATTTTAATTACTGAAATACGGCCCAGGAATGATAAATTTAACCTTGTCCGTGTCTCCAACTGTCTTTTGATATCTTTCCAACAATTGGTATAGTTATCTTCATATAAGTTAATATTCTTTGGTGTTATCCATAATCCTAAATACTTGATTTTGGGGTAGATTTTAATGTGTAATATTTGTTCTAATTCTGCTTTTTCATCTGGCGACATATTTTTAACTAATAGTTTTGTCTTGTTTAAATTCATTTTGAACCCCGCAACTTTACCGTAGCCATATATTATTTCCAACGCCTTTCTTAAACTCTGTTTTGGTTGCTCTGTAGTTATAATTATAAATCGTCAGCAAATGCCCTCATTTTGTAACTTCTATTTCCCAGCATAATCCCTTTTATTTCTTTTTCTTCCCTAATTTGTTTACATAAAACTTCCCATGTTAATATGAAAATTAAGGGGGCTAGTGGGCAACCTTGTCTGACCCCTTTACAGATTTCACACTCCTGTGATAAATTTCCATTGATTATGATTTTAGCTTTTTGTTTTGATTATATTGCTTCAATCCCTTTTATATACTGTATACCAAAATCCATATGGTGTAATAGACCTTTCATAAATTTCCAGGATACCCTGTCGAAAGCTTTTTCTGCATCTATAGCCATTAAGACTGCCTTCTTTTCTATTCTTAAGTCTAAATGCGCTAATAAGTTTATAATGTTTCTAGTGTTGCTATAAATGTGCCTCCCGGGCAAAAAGCCAGCTTGGTCATTGTGTATCATCATCTGGAAGACTTTTTTTGATCTTTCGGCTAAAATATTTGCATATAATTTATACTCGTTATTTAGAAGTGCGATAGGCCTATAGTTGTTAATAAGTAGATTGTCCGTTCCCTGTTTTGGAATTAATGCAATAAGGCTGTCTTTCCAAGAATCCGGCATGGTTCCGTCTTTTAAGATACTTCTTAATGGGTCAGACAGTAAGTCCTCAATTTTTTTATAATATATTGCCGGTAGGCCGTCTGGCCCTGGTGGCTTTCCTATCTTTGCTTCCTTAATTGCTCTTTGAATTTCGTACGATTTAATAGGGGCATTCGACAGTTCTTTTTGTTCTTTAGTAAGTTTCGGAAGACAGTTCTGTTCTAAATGTTCTTTAACTTCTTCTGTTGTTTCATTTCCTTCCTTATAGATTTCTCTAAAGAATTCGAGAAATCGTTTCTCTATTTCTTTAGGGTTGTTTATTATTTTGCCTTCGCACTTAACTCTATTTATAAGCCTTTCTGCCTCTCTCTTCTTTAATTGCCATGCTAATAACCAGGCTCAGGTTCTGTTTCAGGCTGTGTCTCTGTTTCAGGCTCCGGCGCTGTATCAACCACTGTTGCAGACTCAGGCTGTGGCACTATGGCTGTAGCTGTGGCTCTGGTTCTGTTTCAGGCTCTGGCACTGTATCAAGCACTGTTTCAGGCTCAGGCTCAGGCTCAGGCTTCTGCTCTTTATTAGGCTTTGTCTCAGTCTTTGGCTCTAGCACTTATTCTAGCTCTATTTCAGGCTCGGCCTGTGTGTCAGCCTTTGTCTCTGTTTCACGCTGTTTCTCTGTTTCAGGCTCCGACGCTGTTTCAAGCCCTGTATCTGCCTCTGCCTCTGCTTCAGGCTCTGGCACTCTATCAAGCACTGTTTCTGGCTCTGGCTCTCTTTCAGGCTCTGGTTCTGAATTAGGGTTTTGTTCTGGCTCTGGCTGTGTCTCTGGATCTGGCTGTGTCTCTGCTTCAGGCTCCTACGCTGTATCAAGCACTGTATCAGGCTCTGCCTCTCCCTCTGTCCCTGGCTACGTTTAAGCGTCAGGCTCAGTTTCAGACAGTGTCTCTATCAAGCACTATTTCAGACTCAGGCTGTGGCTGTGGATCTCGGCTGTGGCTCTAGGCTCCGTCTGTGGCTCTGTCTGTGGCTCTGGCTCTCTTTCAGGGTCTGGTTCTGAATGAAGATCTGGTTCTGACTCTGATTCAGGGTCTCATGATGGCTCTTCCTCTGCCTCTGACACAGCTATGTTTCAGAGTCTGGCTCTCTTTCAGGCTCTGGTTCTGAATTAGGGCTTTGTTCTGGCTCTGGCTGTGTCTCTGGCTCTGGCTCCAGCTCCAGCTCCAGCTCCGGCACTGTATCAAGTACTGTTGCAGACTCAGGCTGTGGCTGTGGCTGTGGCTGTGGCTGTGGCTGTGGCTGTGGCTGTGGCTGTGGCTCTGGCTCTGGTTCTGGCTCTGGCTCTGGCTCTGGCTCTGGCTCTGGCTCTGGCTCTGGCTCTGATTCATGGTCTCCCTCTGACTCTGATTCAGGGTCTCGCTCTGGCTCTGGCACTCTATCAAGGACTGTTTCAGACTCAGGCTGTGGCTGTGGCTCTGCCTCTGTTTCACGCTCAGGCTCTGTTTGAGGTTATGTCTCTGTTTCAGGCTCCAGCACTGTATCAAGTACTGTTGCAGACTCAGGTTGTGGCTCTAGGCTGTGGCTGTGGCTGTTGCTCTGGTTCTGGCTGTGGCTCTTTTTCAGGCTCTGGTTCTGAATGAGGGCTTGGTTATGGCACTGATTCAGGGTCTCGCTCTGTCTCTGGCTGTGTCTCTGTTGCACCTCAAACGGTGGTTTGTTGTTGTTGTTGTTATTTTCTTTCTGGGGTGGGACAAATGTTTAGTTGGGGCGGGGATCATTTTAAGTTTAGCGTAATTGTTTCTTGCTTTGTTTTTCTTTTACTATTTTTTTAGGTTATTGTATAGTTTGTATTTTGCTTTTTAAGGGGAAAGGGTCAGGGCTGCCTGGGAGGGGGCCTCAGCCAACAGAAGGGCTGGGGCAGGTTCCCTACGGGGGGATGTATTGGAACACCCAATCTCTGTTATCGCGGGTGGGAGGAGCAGTTGCGCTAAGACCAGACCACGTCTTTACCGAAGATCTGGTTCTGACTCTGATTCTGATTCTCTGATTCTGGCTCTCTATCAAGGGCTGTTTCAGACTCAGGCTGTGGCTGTGGCTGTTGCTCTGGTTCTGGCTCTGGCTCTTTCTCAGGCTCTGGTTCTGAATGAGGGCTTGGTTCTGGCACTGATTCAGGGTCTCGCTCTGGCTCTGGCTCTGGCTCTGGCACTCTGTCAAGGACTATTTCAGACTTAGGCTGTGGCTGTGGCTCTGGCTCTGTTTCCATTCTTACAATGGAATGTACACAAAACAATAATCCTTTCTATATAAATTTTCCAATACATTCTGAAAACATAATAAATCCTTAATTGTTGTCCACCTCCTTTTAGTTCCTTTATCACTCGAATGCTAGCACGGAGTCAAAACTATTATTGTATTTTTGAACATATCTTGTATAATATTGCGTCTTTATTTTCCCATAATTAAGATAGCCATGCCACCCAAAACGGGTGTCATGACCTTCTAGATCTAAAATATCCCAATTTTTTTAATAAATACCAATCTTTCAACGAGAGAAGACATGAGGCTTCGTAATATAGCTTCAAATCCGGTAACCCGTAGCCACCTCTTTCTACAGTATCTATTAATATCTCATGCTTTACTCTTGGTCTTTTACCCTTCCACAAAAATTTAGAAATTTCTTTTTGCCACTTGTTGATACCGCTGGTCTTTCCTGTAATTGGAATCGTTTGGAATAGAAAGAGTAGCTTCGGTAAAACTATCATTTTAATTACCGAAATACGGCCCAGGAATGATAAATTTAACCTTGTCCGTGTCTCCAACTGTCTTTTGATATCTTTCCAACAATTGGTATAATTATCTTCATATAAGTTAATATTCTTTGGTGTTATCCATAATCCTAAATACTTGATTTTGGGGTAGATTTTAATGTGTAATATTTGTTCTAATTCTGCTTTTTCATCTGGCGACATATTTTTAACTAATAGTTTTGTCTTGTTTAAATTCATTTTGAACCCCGCAACTTTACCGTAGCCATATATTATTTCCAACGCCTTTCTTAAACTCTGTTTTGGTTGCTCTGTAGTTATAATTATAAATCGTCAGCAAATGCCCTCATTTTGTAACTTCTATTTCCCAGCATAATCCCTTTTATTTCTTTTTCTTCCCTAATTTGTTTACATAAAACTTCCAATGTTAATATGAAAATTAAGGGGGCTAGTGGGCAACCTTGTCTGACCCCTTTACAGATTTCACACTCCTGTGATAAATTTCCATTGATTATGATTTTAGCTTTTTGTTTTGATTATATTGCTTCAATCCCTTTTATATACTGTATACCAAAATCCATATGGTGTAATAGACCTTTCATAAATTTCCAGGATACCCTGTCGAAAGCTTTTTCTGCATCTATAGCCATTAAGACTGCCTTCTTTTCTATTCTTAAGTCTAAATACGCTAATAAGTTTATAATGTTTCTAGTGTTGCTATAAATGTGCCTCCCGGGCAAAAAGCCAGCTTGGTCATTGTGTATCATCATCTGGAAGACTTTTTTTGATCTTTCGGCTAAAATATTTGCATATAATTTATACTCGTTATTTAGAAGTGCGATAGGCCTATAGTTGTTAATAAGTAGATTGTCCGTTCCCTGTTTTGGAATTAATGCAATAAGGCTGTCTTTCCAGGAATCCGGCATGGTTCCGTCTTTTAAGATACTTCTTAATGGGTCAGACAGTAAGTCCTCAATTTTTTTATAATATATTGCCGGTAGGCCGTCTGGCCCTGGTGGCTTTCCTATCTTTGCTTCCTTAATTGCTCTTTGAATTGCATACGATGTAATAGGGGCATTCGACAGTTCTTTTTGTTCTTTAGTAAGTTTCGGAAGACAGTTCTGTTCTAAATGTTCTTTAACTTCTTCTGTTGTTTCATTTCCTTCCTTATAGATTTCTCGAAAGAATTCGAGAAATCGTTTCTCTATTTCTTTAGGGTTGTTTATTATTTTGCCTTCGCACTTAACTCTATTTATAAGCCTTTCTGCCTCTCTCTTCTTTAATTGCCATGCTAATAACCAGGCTCAGGTTCTGTTTCAGGCTGTGTCTCTGTTTCAGGCTCCGGCGCTGTATCAACCACTGTTGCAGACTCAGGCTGTGGCACTATGGCTGTAGCTGTGGCTCTGGTTCTGTTTCAGGCTCTGGCACTGTATCAAGCACTGTTTCAGGCTCAGGCTCAGGCTCAGGCTCAGGCTCAGGCTTCTGCTCTTTATTAGGCTTTGTCTCAGTCTTTGGCTCTAGCACTTATTCTAGCTCTATTTCAGGCTCGGCCTGTGTGTCAGCCTTTGTCTCTGTTTCACGCTGTTTCTCTGTTTCAGGCTCCGACGCTGTTTCAAGCCCTGTATCTGCCTCTGCCTCTGCTTCAGGCTCTGGCACTCTATCAAGCACTGTTTCTGGCTCTGGCTCTCTTTCAGGCTCTGGTTCTGAATTAGGGTTTTGTTCTGGCTCTGGCTGTGTCTCTGGATCTGGCTGTGTCTCTGCTTCAGGCTCCTACGCTGTATCAAGCACTGTATCAGGCTCTGCCTCTCCCTCTGTCCCTGGCTACGTTTAAGCGTCAGGCTCAGTTTCAGACAGTGTCTCTGTTTCAGGATCCAGCACTCTATCAAGCACTATTTCAGACTCAGGCTGTGGCTGTGGATCTCGGCTGTGGCTCTAGGCTCCGTCTGTGGCTCTGTCTGTGGCTCTGGCTCTCTTTCAGGGTCTGGTTCTGAATGAAGATCTGGTTCTGACTCTGATTCAGGGTCTCATGATGGCTCTTCCTCTGCCTCTGACACAGCTATGTTTCAGAGTCTGGCTCTCTTTCAGGCTCTGGTTCTGAATTAGGGTTTTGTTCTGGCTCTGGCTGTGTCTCTGGCTCCAGCTCCAGCTCCAGCTCCGGCACTGTATCAAGTACTGTTGCAGACTCAGGCTGTGGCTCTAGGCTGTGGCTGCAGCTATGTTTTGCGCTCCGGCCCGGTATCAAGCCCTATTTCTGGCTCTGGCTCTGGCTCTGGCTCTGGCTCTGGCTCTGGCTCTGGCTCTGGCTCTGGCTCTGGCTCTGGCTCTGGCTCTGGCTCTGGCTCTGGCTCTGGCTCTGGCTCTGATTCATGGTCTCCCTCTGACTCTGATTCAGGGTCTCGCTCTGGCTCTGGCACTCTATCAAGGACTGTTTCAGACTCAGGCTGTGGCTGTGGCTCTGCCTCTGTTTCACGCTCAGGCTCTGTTTGAGGCTATGTCTCTGTTTCAGGCTCCAGCACTGTATCAAGTACTGTTGCAGACTCAGGTTGTGGCTCTAGGTTGTGGCTGTGGCTGTTGCTCTGGTTCTGGCTGTGGCTCTTTTTCAGGCTCTGGTTCTGAATGAGGGCTTGGTTATGGCACTGATTCAGGGTCTCGCTCTGTCTCTGGCTGTGTCTCTGTTGCACCTCAAACGGTGGTTTGTTGTTGTTGTTGTTATTTTCTTTCTGGGGTGGGACAAATGTTTAGTTGGGGCGGGGATCATTTTAAGTTTAGCGTAATTGTTTCTTGCTTTGTTTTTCTTTTACTATTTTTTTAGGTTATTGTATAGTTTGTATTTTGCTTTTTAAGGGGAAAGGGTCAGGGCTGCCTGGGAGGGGGCCTCAGCCAACAGAAGGGCTGGGGCAGGTTCCCTACGGGGGGATGTATTGGAACACCCAATCTCTGTTATCGCGGGTGGGAGGAGCAGTTGCGCTAAGACCAGACCACGTCTTTACCGAAGATCTGGTTCTGACTCTGATTCTGATTCTCTGATTCTGGCTCTCTATCAAGGGCTGTTTCAGACTCAGGCTGTGGCTGTGGCTGTTGCTCTGGTTCTGGCTCTGGCTCTTTCTCAGGCTCTGGTTCTGAATGAGGGCTTGGTTCTGGCACTGATTCAGGGTCTCGCTCTGGCTCTGGCTCTGGCTCTGGCACTCTGTCAAGGACTATTTCAGACTTAGGCTGTGGCTGTGGCTCTGGCTCTGTTTCCATTCTTACAATGGAATGTACACAAAACAATAATCCTTTCTATATAAATTTTCCAATACATTCTGAAAACATAATAAATCCTTAATTGTTGTCCACCTCCTTTTAGTTCCTTTATCACTCGAATGCTAGCACGGAGTCAAAACTATTATTGTATTTTTGAACATATCTTGTATAATATTGCGTCTTTATTTTCCCATAATTAAGATAGCCATGCCACCCAAAACGGGTGTCATGACCTTCTAGATCTAAAATATCCCAATTTTTTAAATAAATACCAATCTTTCAACGAGAGAAGACATGAGGCTTCGTAATATAGCTTCAAATCCGGTAACCCGTAGCCATCTCTTTCTACAGTATCTATTAATATCTCATGCTTTACTCTTGGTCTTTTACCCTTCCACAAAAATTTAGAAATTTCTTTTTGCCACTTGTTGATACCGCTGGTCTTTCCTGTAATTGGAATCGTTTGGAATAGAAAGAGTAGCTTCGGTAAAACTATCATTTTAATTACCGAAATACGGCCCAGGAATGATAAATTTAACCTTGTCCGTGTCTCCAACTGTCTTTTGATATCTTTCCAACAATTGGTATAATTATCTTCATATAAGTTAATATTCTTTGGTGTTATCCATAATCCTAAATACTTGATTTTGGGGTAGATTTTAATGTGTAATATTTGTTCTAATTCTGCTTTTTCATCTGGCGACATATTTTTAACTAATAGTTTTGTCTTGTTTAAATTCATTTTGAACCCCGCAACTTTACCGTAGCCATATATTATTTCCAACGCCTTTCTTAAACTCTGTTTTGGTTGCTCTGTAGTTATAATTATAAATCGTCAGCAAATGCCCTCATTTTGTAACTTCTATTTCCCAGCATAATCCCTTTTATTTCTTTTTCTTCCCTAATTTGTTTACATAAAACTTCCAATGTTAATATGAAAATTAAGGGGGCTAGTGGGCAACCTTGTCTGACCCCTTTACAGATTTCACACTCCTGTGATAAATTTCCATTGATTATGATTTTAGCTTTTTGTTTTGATTATATTGCTTCAATCCCTTTTATATACTGTATACCAAAATCCATATGGTGTAATAGACCTTTCATAAATTTCCAGGATACCCTGTCGAAAGCTTTTTCTGCATCTATAGCCATTAAGACTGCCTTCTTTTCTATTCTTAAGTCTAAATACGCTAATAAGTTTATAATGTTTCTAGTGTTGCTATAAATGTGCCTCCCGGGCAAAAAGCCAGCTTGGTCATTGTGTATCATCATCTGGAAGACTTTTTTTGATCTTTCGGCTAAAATATTTGCATATAATTTATACTCGTTATTTAGAAGTGCGATAGGCCTATAGTTGTTAATAAGTAGATTGTCCGTTCCCTGTTTTGGAATTAATGCAATAAGGCTGTCTTTCCAGGAATCCGGCATGGTTCCGTCTTTTAAGATACTTCTTAATGGGTCAGACAGTAAGTCCTCAATTTTTTTATAATATATTGCCGGTAAGCCGTCTGGCCCTGGTGGCTTTCCTATCTTTGCTTCCTTAATTGCTCTTTGAATTGCATACGATGTAATAGGGGCATTCGACAGTTCTTTTTGTTCTTTAGTAAGTTTCGGAAGACAGTTCTGTTCTAAATGTTCTTTAACTTCTTCTGTTGTTTCATTTCCTTCCTTATAGATTTCTCTAAAGAATTCGAGAAATCGTTTCTCTATTTCTTTAGGGTTGTTTATTATTTTGCCTTCGCACTTAACTCTATTTATAAGCCTTTCTGCCTCTCTCTTCTTTAATTGCCATGCTAATAACCAGGCTCAGGTTCTGTTTCAGGCTGTGTCTCTGTTTCAGGCTCCGGCGCTGTATCAACCACTGTTGCAGACTCAGGCTGTGGCACTATGGCTGTAGCTGTGGCTCTGGTTCTGTTTCAGGCTCTGGCACTGTATCAAGCACTGTTTCAGGCTCAGGCTCAGGCTCAGGCTCAGGCTTCTGCTCTTTATTAGGCTTTGTCTCAGTCTTTGGCTCTAGCACTTATTCTAGCTCTATTTCAGGCTCGGCCTGTGTGTCAGCCTTTGTCTCTGTTTCACGCTGTTTCTCTGTTTCAGGCTCCGACGCTGTTTCAAGCCCTGTATCTGCCTCTGCCTCTGCTTCAGGCTCTGGCACTCTATCAAGCACTGTTTCTGGCTCTGGCTCTCTTTCAGGCTCTGGTTCTGAATTAGGGTTTTGTTCTGGCTCTGGCTGTGTCTCTGGATCTGGCTGTGTCTCTGCTTCAGGCTCCTACGCTGTATCAAGCACTGTATCAGGCTCTGCCTCTCCCTCTGTCCCTGGCTACGTTTAAGCGTCAGGCTCAGTTTCAGACAGTGTCTCTGTTTCAGGATCCAGCACTCTATCAAGCACTATTTCAGACTCAGGCTGTGGCTGTGGATCTCGGCTGTGGCTCTAGGCTCCGTCTGTGGCTCTGTCTGTGGCTCTGGCTCTCTTTCAGGGTCTGGTTCTGAATGAAGATCTGGTTCTGACTCTGATTCAGGGTCTCATGATGGCTCTTCCTCTGCCTCTGACACAGCTATGTTTCAGAGTCTGGCTCTCTTTCAGGCTCTGGTTCTGAATTAGGGTTTTGTTCTGGCTCTGGCTGTGTCTCTGGCTCCAGCTCCAGCTCCAGCTCCGGCACTGTATCAAGTACTGTTGCAGACTCAGGCTGTGGCTCTAGGCTGTGGCTGCAGCTATGTTTTGCGCTCCGGCCCGGTATCAAGCCCTATTTCTGGCTCTGGCTCTGGCTCTGGCTCTGGCTCTGGCTCTGGCTCTGGCTCTGGCTCTGGCTCTGGCTCTGGCTCTGGCTCTGGCTCTGGCTCTGGCTCTGGCTCTGATTCATGGTCTCCCTCTGACTCTGATTCAGGGTCTCGCTCTGGCTCTGGCACTCTATCAAGGACTGTTTCAGACTCAGGCTGTGGCTGTGGCTCTGCCTCTGTTTCACGCTCAGGCTCTGTTTGAGGCTATGTCTCTGTTTCAGGCTCCAGCACTGTATCAAGTACTGTTGCAGACTCAGGTTGTGGCTCTAGGTTGTGGCTGTGGCTGTTGCTCTGGTTCTGGCTGTGGCTCTTTTTCAGGCTCTGGTTCTGAATGAGGGCTTGGTTATGGCACTGATTCAGGGTCTCGCTCTGTCTCTGGCTGTGTCTCTGTTGCACCTCAAACGGTGGTTTGTTGTTGTTGTTGTTATTTTCTTTCTGGGGTGGGACAAATGTTTAGTTGGGGCGGGGATCATTTTAAGTTTAGCATAATTGTTTCTTGCTTTGTTTTTCTTTTACTATTTTTTTAGGTTATTGTATAGTTTGTATTTTGCTTTTTAAGGGGAAAGGGTCAGGGCTGCCTGGGAGGGGGCCTCAGCCAACAGAAGGGCTGGGGCAGGTTCCCTACGGGGGGATGTATTGGAACACCCAACCTCTGTTATCGCGGGTGGGAGGAGCAGTTGCGCTAAGACCAGACCACGTCTTTACCGAAGATCTGGTTCTGACTCTGATTCTGATTCTCTGATTCTGGCTCTCTATCAAGGGTTGTTTCAGACTCAGGCTGTGGCTGTGGCTGTTGCTCTGGTTCTGGCTCTGGCTCTTTCTCAGGCTCTGGTTCTGAATGAGGGCTTGGTTCTGGCACTGATTCAGGGTCTCGCTCTGGCTCTGGCTCTGGCTCTGGCACTCTGTCAAGGACTATTTCAGACTTAGGCTGTGGCTGTGGCTCTGGCTCTGTTTCCATTCTTACAATGGAATGTACACAAAACAATAATCCTTTCTATATAAATTTTCCAATACATTCTGAAAACATAATAAATCCTTAATTGTTGTCCACCTCCTTTTAGTTCCTTTATCACTCGAATGCTAGCACAGAGTCAAAACTATTATTGTGTTTTTGAACATATCTTGTATAATATTGCGTCTTTATTTTCCCATAATTAAGATAGCCATGCCACCCAAAACGGGTGTCATGACCTTCTAGATCTAAAATATCCCAATTTTTTTAATAAATACCAATCTTTCAACCAGAGAAGACATGAGGCTTCGTAATATAGCTTCAAATCCGGTAACCCGTAGCCACCTCTTTCTACAGTATCTATTAATATCTCATGCTTTACTCTTGGTCTTTTACCCTTCCACAAAAATTTAGAAATTTCTTTTTGCCACTTGTTGATACCGCTGGTCTTTCCTGTAATTGGAATCGTTTGGAATAGAAAGAGTAGCTTCGGTAAAACTATCATTTTAATTACCGAAATACGGCCCAGGAATGATAAATTTAACCTTGTCCGTGTCTCCAACTGTCTTTTGATATCTTTCCAACAATTGGTATAATTATCTTCATATAAGTTAATATTATTTGGTGTTATCCATAATCCTAAATACTTGATTTTGGGGTAGATTTTAATGTGTAATATTTGTTCTAATTCTGCTTTTTCATCTGGCGACATATTTTTAACTAATAGTTTTGTCTTGTTTAAATTCATTTTGAACCCCGCAACTTTACCGTAGCCATATATTATTTCCAACGCCTTTCTTAAACTCTGTTTTGGTTGCTCTGTAGTTATAACTATATAGCGTCAGCAAATGCCCTCATTTTGTAACTTCTATTTCCCAGCATAATCCCTTTTATTTCTTTTTCTTCCCTAATTTGTTTACATAAAACTTCCCATGTTAATATGAAAATTAATGGGGCTAGTGGGCAACCTTGTCTGACCCCTTTACAGATTTCACACTCCTGTGATAAATTTCCATTGATTATGATTTTAGCTTTTTGTTTTGATTATATTGCTTCAATCCCTTTTATATACTGTATACCAAAATCCATATGGTGTAATAGACCTTTCATAAATTTCCAGGATACCCTGTCGAAAGCTTTTTCTGCATCTATAGCCATTAAGACTGCCTTCTTTTCTATTCTTAAGTCTAAATGCGCTAATAAGTTTATAATGTTTCTAGTGTTGCTATAAATGTGCCTCCCGGGCAAAAAGCCAGCTTGGTCATTGTGTATCATCATCTGGAAGACTTTTTTTGATCTTTCGGCTAAAATATTTGCATATAATTTATACTCGTTATTTAGAAGTGCGATAGGCCTATAGTTGTTAATAAGTAGATTGTCCGTTCCCTGTTTTGGAATTAATGCAATAAGGCTGTCTTTCCAAGAATCCGGCATGGTTCCGTCTTTTAAGATACTTCTTAATGGGTCAGACAGTAAGTCCCCAATTTTTTTATAATATATTGCCGGTAGGCCGTCTGGCCCTGGTGGCTTTCCTATCTTTGCTTCCTTAATTGCTCTTTGAATTTCGTACGATTTAATAGGGGCATTCGACAGTTCTTTTTGTTCTTTAGTAAGTTTCGGAAGACAGTTCTGTTCTAAATGTTCTTTAACTTCTTCTGTTGTTTCATTTCCTTCCTTATAGATTTCTCTAAAGAATTCGAGAAATCGTTTCTCTATTTCTTTAGGGTTGTTTATTATTTTGCCTTCGCACTTAACTCTATTTATAAGCCTTTCTGCCTCTCTCTTCTTTAATTGCCATGCTAATAACCAGGCTCAGGTTCTGTTTCAGGCTGTGTCTCTGTTTCAGGCTCCGGCGCTGTATCAACCACTGTTGCAGACTCAGGCTGTGGCACTATGGCTGTAGCTGTGGCTCTGGTTCTGTTTCAGGCTCTGGCACTGTATCAAGCACTGTTTCAGGCTCAGGCTCAGGCTCAGGCTTCTGCTCTTTATTAGGCTTTGTCTCAGTCTTTGGCTCTAGCACTTATTCTAGCTCTATTTCAGGCTCGGCCTGTGTGTCAGCCTTTGTCTCTGTTTCACGCTGTTTCTCTGTTTCAGGCTCCGACGCTGTTTCAAGCCCTGTATCTGCCTCTGCCTCTGCTTCAGGCTCTGGCACTCTATCAAGCACTGTTTCTGGCTCTGGCTCTCTTTCAGGCTCTGGTTCTGAATTAGGGTTTTGTTCTGGCTCTGGCTGTGTCTCTGGATCTGGCTGTGTCTCTGCTTCAGGCTCCTACGCTGTATCAAGCACTGTATCAGGCTCTGCCTCTCCCTCTGTCCCTGGCTACGTTTAAGCGTCAGGCTCAGTTTCAGACAGTGTCTCTGTTTCAGGATCCAGCACTCTATCAAGCACTATTTCAGACTCAGGCTGTGGCTGTGGATCTCGGCTGTGGCTCTAGGCTCCATCTGTGGCTCTGTCTGTGGCTCTGGCTCTCTTTCAGGGTCTGGTTCTGAATGAAGATCTGGTTCTGACTCTGATTCAGGGTCTCATGATGGCTCTTCCTCTGCCTCTGACACAGCTATGTTTCAGAGTCTGGCTGTCTTTCAGGCTCTGGTTCTGAATTAGGGCTTTGTTCTGGCTCTGGCTGTGTCTCTGGCTCTGGCTCTGGCTCCAGCTCCAGCTCCAGCTCCGGCACTGTATCAAGTACTGTTGCAGACTCAGGCTGTGGCTGTGGCTGTGGCTGTGGCTGTGGCTGTGGCTCTGGCTCTGGCTCTGGTTCTGGCTCTGGCTCTGGCTCTGGCTCTGGCTCTGGCTCTGGCTCTGGCTCTGGCTCTGGCTCTGGCTCTGATTCATGGTCTCCCTCTGACTCTGATTCAGGGTCTCGCTCTGGCTCTGGCACTCTATCAAGGACTGTTTCAGACTCAGGCTGTGGCTGTGGCTCTGCCTCTGTTTCACGCTCAGGCTCTGTTTGAGGCTATGTCTCTGTTTCAGGCTCCAGCACTGTATCAAGTACTGTTGCAGACTCAGGTTGTGGCTCTAGGCTGTGGCTGTGGCTGTTGCTCTGGTTCTGGCTGTGGCTCTTTTTCAGGCTCTGGTTCTGAATGAGGGCTTGGTTATGGCACTGATTCAGGGTCTCGCTCTGTCTCTGGCTGTGTCTCTGTTGCACCTCAAACGGTGGTTTGTTGTTGTTGTTGTTATTTTCTTTCTGGGGTGGGACAAATGTTTAGTTGGGGCGGGGATCATTTTAAGTTTAGCGTAATTGTTTCTTGCTTTGTTTTTCTTTTACTATTTTTTTAGGTTATTGTATAGTTTGTATTTTGCTTTTTAAGGGGAAAGGGTCAGGGCTGCCTGGGAGGGGGCCTCAGCCAACAGAAGGGCTGGGGCAGGTTCCCTACGGGGGGATGTATTGGAACACCCAATCTCTGTTATCGCGGGTGGGAGGAGCAGTTGCGCTAAGACCAGACCACGTCTTTACCGAAGATCTGGTTCTGACTCTGATTCTGATTCTCTGATTCTGGCTCTCTATCAAGGGCTGTTTCAGACTCAGGCTGTGGCTGTGGCTGTTGCTCTGGTTCTGGCTCTGGCTCTTTCTCAGGCTCTGGTTCTGAATGAGGGCTTGGTTCTGGCACTGATTCAGGGTCTCGCTCTGGCTCTGGCTCTGGCTCTGGCACTCTGTCAAGGACTATTTCAGACTTAGGCTGTGGCTGTGGCTCTGGCTCTGTTTCCATTCTTACAATGGAATGTACACAAAACAATAATCCTTTCTATATAAATTTTCCAATACATTCTGAAAACATAATAAATCCTTAATTGTTGTCCACCTCCTTTTAGTTCCTTTATCACTCGAATGCTAGCACGGAGTCAAAACTATTATTGTATTTTTGAACATATCTTGTATAATATTGCGTCTTTATTTTCCCATAATTAAGATAGCCATGCCACCCAAAACGGGTGTCATGACCTTCTAGATCTAAAATATCCCAATTTTTTTAATAAATACCAATCTTTCAACGAGAGAAGACATGAGGCTTCGTAATATAGCTTCAAATCCGGTAACCCGTAGCCACCTCTTTCTACAGTATCTATTAATATCTCATGCTTTACTCTTGGTCTTTTACCCTTCCACAAAAATTTAGAAATTTCTTTTTGCCACTTGTTGATACCGCTGGTCTTTCCTGTAATTGGAATCGTTTGGAATAGAAAGAGTAGCTTCGGTAAAACTATCATTTTAATTACCGAAATACGGCCCAGGAATGATAAATTTAACCTTGTCCGTGTCTCCAACTGTCTTTTGATATCTTTCCAACAATTGGTATAATTATCTTCATATAAGTTAATATTCTTTGGTGTTATCCATAATCCTAAATACTTGATTTTGGGGTAGATTTTAATGTGTAATATTTGTTCTAATTCTGCTTTTTCATCTGGCGACATATTTTTAACTAATAGTTTTGTCTTGTTTAAATTCATTTTGAACCCCGCAACTTTACCGTAGCCATATATTATTTCCAACGCCTTTCTTAAACTCTGTTTTGGTTGCTCTGTAGTTATAATTATAAATCGTCAGCAAATGCCCTCATTTTGTAACTTCTATTTCCCAGCATAATCCCTTTTATTTCTTTTTCTTCCCTAATTTGTTTACATAAAACTTCCAATGTTAATATGAAAATTAAGGGGGCTAGTGGGCAACCTTGTCTGACCCCTTTACAGATTTCACACTCCTGTGATAAATTTCCATTGATTATGATTTTAGCTTTTTGTTTTGATTATATTGCTTCAATCCCTTTTATATACTGTATACCAAAATCCATATGGTGTAATAGACCTTTCATAAATTTCCAGGATACCCTGTCGAAAGCTTTTTCTGCATCTATAGCCATTAAGACTGCCTTCTTTTCTATTCTTAAGTCTAAATACGCTAATAAGTTTATAATGTTTCTAGTGTTGCTATAAATGTGCCTCCCGGGCAAAAAGCCAGCTTGGTCATTGTGTATCATCATCTGGAAGACTTTTTTTGATCTTTCGGCTAAAATATTTGCATATAATTTATACTCGTTATTTAGAAGTGCGATAGGCCTATAGTTGTTAATAAGTAGATTGTCCGTTCCCTGTTTTGGAATTAATGCAATAAGGCTGTCTTTCCAGGAATCCGGCATGGTTCCGTCTTTTAAGATACTTCTTAATGGGTCAGACAGTAAGTCCTCAATTTTTTTATAATATATTGCCGGTAGGCCGTCTGGCCCTGGTGGCTTTCCTATCTTTGCTTCCTTAATTGCTCTTTGAATTGCATACGATGTAATAGGGGCATTCGACAGTTCTTTTTGTTCTTTAGTAAGTTTCGGAAGACAGTTCTGTTCTAAATGTTCTTTAACTTCTTCTGTTGTTTCATTTCCTTCCTTATAGATTTCTCGAAAGAATTCGAGAAATCGTTTCTCTATTTCTTTAGGGTTGTTTATTATTTTGCCTTCGCACTTAACTCTATTTATAAGCCTTTCTGCCTCTCTCTTCTTTAATTGCCATGCTAATAACCAGGCTCAGGTTCTGTTTCAGGCTGTGTCTCTGTTTCAGGCTCCGGCGCTGTATCAACCACTGTTGCAGACTCAGGCTGTGGCACTATGGCTGTAGCTGTGGCTCTGGTTCTGTTTCAGGCTCTGGCACTGTATCAAGCACTGTTTCAGGCTCAGGCTCAGGCTCAGGCTCAGGCTCAGGCTTCTGCTCTTTATTAGGCTTTGTCTCAGTCTTTGGCTCTAGCACTTATTCTAGCTCTATTTCAGGCTCGGCCTGTGTGTCAGCCTTTGTCTCTGTTTCACGCTGTTTCTCTGTTTCAGGCTCCGACGCTGTTTCAAGCCCTGTATCTGCCTCTGCCTCTGCTTCAGGCTCTGGCACTCTATCAAGCACTGTTTCTGGCTCTGGCTCTCTTTCAGGCTCTGGTTCTGAATTAGGGTTTTGTTCTGGCTCTGGCTGTGTCTCTGGATCTGGCTGTGTCTCTGCTTCAGGCTCCTACGCTGTATCAAGCACTGTATCAGGCTCTGCCTCTCCCTCTGTCCCTGGCTACGTTTAAGCGTCAGGCTCAGTTTCAGACAGTGTCTCTGTTTCAGGATCCAGCACTCTATCAAGCACTATTTCAGACTCAGGCTGTGGCTGTGGATCTCGGCTGTGGCTCTAGGCTCCGTCTGTGGCTCTGTCTGTGGCTCTGGCTCTCTTTCAGGGTCTGGTTCTGAATGAAGATCTGGTTCTGACTCTGATTCAGGGTCTCATGATGGCTCTTCCTCTGCCTCTGACACAGCTATGTTTCAGAGTCTGGCTCTCTTTCAGGCTCTGGTTCTGAATTAGGGTTTTGTTCTGGCTCTGGCTGTGTCTCTGGCTCCAGCTCCAGCTCCAGCTCCGGCACTGTATCAAGTACTGTTGCAGACTCAGGCTGTGGCTCTAGGCTGTGGCTGCAGCTATGTTTTGCGCTCCGGCCCGGTATCAAGCCCTATTTCTGGCTCTGGCTCTGGCTCTGGCTCTGGCTCTGGCTCTGGCTCTGGCTCTGGCTCTGGCTCTGGCTCTGATTCATGGTCTCCCTCTGACTCTGATTCAGGGTCTCGCTCTGGCTCTGGCACTCTATCAAGGACTGTTTCAGACTCAGGCTGTGGCTGTGGCTCTGCCTCTGTTTCACGCTCAGGCTCTGTTTGAGGCTATGTCTCTGTTTCAGGCTCCAGCACTGTATCAAGTACTGTTGCAGACTCAGGTTGTGGCTCTAGGTTGTGGCTGTGGCTGTTGCTCTGGTTCTGGCTGTGGCTCTTTTTCAGGCTCTGGTTCTGAATGAGGGCTTGGTTATGGCACTGATTCAGGGTCTCGCTCTGTCTCTGGCTGTGTCTCTGTTGCACCTCAAACGGTGGTTTGTTGTTGTTGTTGTTATTTTCTTTCTGGGGTGGGACAAATGTTTAGTTGGGGCGGGGATCATTTTAAGTTTAGCGTAATTGTTTCTTGCTTTGTTTTTCTTTTACTATTTTTTTAGGTTATTGTATAGTTTGTATTTTGCTTTTTAAGGGGAAAGGGTCAGGGCTGCCTGGGAGGGGGCCTCAGCCAACAGAAGGGCTGGGGCAGGTTCCCTACGGGGGGATGTATTGGAACACCCAATCTCTGTTATCGCGGGTGGGAGGAGCAGTTGCGCTAAGACCAGACCACGTCTTTACCGAAGATCTGGTTCTGACTCTGATTCTGATTCTCTGATTCTGGCTCTCTATCAAGGGCTGTTTCAGACTCAGGCTGTGGCTGTGGCTGTTGCTCTGGTTCTGGCTCTGGCTCTTTCTCAGGCTCTGGTTCTGAATGAGGGCTTGGTTCTGGCACTGATTCAGGGTCTCGCTCTGGCTCTGGCTCTGGCTCTGGCACTCTGTCAAGGACTATTTCAGACTTAGGCTGTGGCTGTGGCTCTGGCTCTGTTTCCATTCTTACAATGGAATGTACACAAAACAATAATCCTTTCTATATAAATTTTCCAATACATTCTGAAAACATAATAAATCCTTAATTGTTGTCCACCTCCTTTTAGTTCCTTTATCACTCGAATGCTAGCACGGAGTCAAAACTATTATTGTATTTTTGAACATATCTTGTATAATATTGCGTCTTTATTTTCCCATAATTAAGATAGCCATGCCACCCAAAACGGGTGTCATGACCTTCTAGATCTAAAATATCCCAATTTTTTAAATAAATACCAATCTTTCAACGAGAGAAGACATGAGGCTTCGTAATATAGCTTCAAATCCGGTAACCCGTAGCCATCTCTTTCTACAGTATCTATTAATATCTCATGCTTTACTCTTGGTCTTTTACCCTTCCACAAAAATTTAGAAATTTCTTTTTGCCACTTGTTGATACCGCTGGTCTTTCCTGTAATTGGAATCGTTTGGAATAGAAAGAGTAGCTTCGGTAAAACTATCATTTTAATTACCGAAATACGGCCCAGGAATGATAAATTTAACCTTGTCCGTGTCTCCAACTGTCTTTTGATATCTTTCCAACAATTGGTATAATTATCTTCATATAAGTTAATATTCTTTGGTGTTATCCATAATCCTAAATACTTGATTTTGGGGTAGATTTTAATGTGTAATATTTGTTCTAATTCTGCTTTTTCATCTGGCGACATATTTTTAACTAATAGTTTTGTCTTGTTTAAATTCATTTTGAACCCCGCAACTTTACCGTAGCCATATATTATTTCCAACGCCTTTCTTAAACTCTGTTTTGGTTGCTCCGTAGTTATAATTATAAATCGTCAGCAAATGCCCTCATTTTGTAACTTCTATTTCCCAGCATAATCCCTTTTATTTCTTTTTCTTCCCTAATTTGTTTACATAAAACTTCCAATGTTAATATGAAAATTAAGGGGGCTAGTGGGCAACCTTGTCTGACCCCTTTACAGATTTCACACTCCTGTGATAAATTTCCATTGATTATGATTTTAGCTTTTTGTTTTGATTATATTGCTTCAATCCCTTTTATATACTGTATACCAAAATCCATATGGTGTAATAGACCTTTCATAAATTTCCAGGATACCCTGTCGAAAGCTTTTTCTGCATCTATAGCCATTAAGACTGCCTTCTTTTCTATTCTTAAGTCTAAATACGCTAATAAGTTTATAATGTTTCTAGTGTTGCTATAAATGTGCCTCCCGGGCAAAAAGCCAGCTTGGTCATTGTGTATCATCATCTGGAAGACTTTTTTTGATCTTTCGGCTAAAATATTTGCATATAATTTATACTCGTTATTTAGAAGTGCGATAGGCCTATAGTTGTTAATAAGTAGATTGTCCGTTCCCTGTTTTGGAATTAATGCAATAAGGCTGTCTTTCCAGGAATCCGGCATGGTTCCGTCTTTTAAGATACTTCTTAATGGGTCAGACAGTAAGTCCTCAATTTTTTTATAATATATTGCCGGTAAGCCGTCTGGCCCTGGTGGCTTTCCTATCTTTGCTTCCTTAATTGCTCTTTGAATTGCATACGATGTAATAGGGGCATTCGACAGTTCTTTTTGTTCTTTAGTAAGTTTCGGAAGACAGTTCTGTTCTAAATGTTCTTTAACTTCTTCTGTTGTTTCATTTCCTTCCTTATAGATTTCTCTAAAGAATTCGAGAAATCGTTTCTCTATTTCTTTAGGGTTGTTTATTATTTTGCCTTCGCACTTAACTCTATTTATAAGCCTTTCTGCCTCTCTCTTCTTTAATTGCCATGCTAATAACCAGGCTCAGGTTCTGTTTCAGGCTGTGTCTCTGTTTCAGGCTCCGGCGCTGTATCAACCACTGTTGCAGACTCAGGCTGTGGCACTATGGCTGTAGCTGTGGCTCTGGTTCTGTTTCAGGCTCTGGCACTGTATCAAGCACTGTTTCAGGCTCAGGCTCAGGCTCAGGCTCAGGCTTCTGCTCTTTATTAGGCTTTGTCTCAGTCTTTGGCTCTAGCACTTATTCTAGCTCTATTTCAGGCTCGGCCTGTGTGTCAGCCTTTGTCTCTGTTTCACGCTGTTTCTCTGTTTCAGGCTCCGACGCTGTTTCAAGCCCTGGATCTGCCTCTGCCTCTGCTTCAGGCTCTGGCACTCTATCAAGCACTGTTTCTGGCTCTGGCTCTCTTTCAGGCTCTGGTTCTGAATTAGGGTTTTGTTCTGGCTCTGGCTGTGTCTCTGGATCTGGCTGTGTCTCTGCTTCAGGCTCCTACGCTGTATCAAGCACTGTATCAGGCTCTGCCTCTCCCTCTGTCCCTGGCTACGTTTAAGCGTCAGGCTCAGTTTCAGACAGTGTCTCTGTTTCAGGATCCAGCACTCTATCAAGCACTATTTCAGACTCAGGCTGTGGCTGTGGATCTCGGCTGTGGCTCTAGGCTCCGTCTGTGGCTCTGTCTGTGGCTCTGGCTCTCTTTCAGGGTCTGGTTCTGAATGAAGATCTGGTTCTGACTCTGATTCAGGGTCTCATGATGGCTCTTCCTCTGCCTCTGACACAGCTATGTTTCAGAGTCTGGCTCTCTTTCAGGCTCTGGTTCTGAATTAGGGTTTTGTTCTGGCTCTGGCTGTGTCTCTGGCTCCAGCTCCAGCTCCAGCTCCGGCACTGTATCAAGTACTGTTGCAGACTCAGGCTGTGGCTCTAGGCTGTGGCTGCAGCTATGTTTTGCGCTCCGGCCCGGTATCAAGCCCTATTTCTGGCTCTGGCTCTGGCTCTGGCTCTGGCTCTGGCTCTGGCTCTGGCTCTGGCTCTGGCTCTGGCTCTGGCTCTGGCTCTGATTCATGGTCTCCCTCTGACTCTGATTCAGGGTCTCGCTCTGGCTCTGGCACTCTATCAAGGACTGTTTCAGACTCAGGCTGTGGCTGTGGCTCTGCCTCTGTTTCACGCTCAGGCTCTGTTTGAGGCTATGTCTCTGTTTCAGGCTCCAGCACTGTATCAAGTACTGTTGCAGACTCAGGTTGTGGCTCTAGGTTGTGGCTGTGGCTGTTGCTCTGGTTCTGGCTGTGGCTCTTTTTCAGGCTCTGGTTCTGAATGAGGGCTTGGTTATGGCACTGATTCAGGGTCTCGCTCTGTCTCTGGCTGTGTCTCTGTTGCACCTCAAACGGTGGTTTGTTGTTGTTGTTGTTATTTTCTTTCTGGGGTGGGACAAATGTTTAGTTGGGGCGGGGATCATTTTAAGTTTAGCATAATTGTTTCTTGCTTTGTTTTTCTTTTACTATTTTTTTAGGTTATTGTATAGTTTGTATTTTGCTTTTTAAGGGGAAAGGGTCAGGGCTGCCTGGGAGGGGGCCTCAGCCAACAGAAGGGCTGGGGCAGGTTCCCTACGGGGGGATGTATTGGAACACCCAACCTCTGTTATCGCGGGTGGGAGGAGCAGTTGCGCTAAGACCAGACCACGTCTTTACCGAAGATCTGGTTCTGACTCTGATTCTGATTCTCTGATTCTGGCTCTCTATCAAGGGTTGTTTCAGACTCAGGCTGTGGCTGTGGCTGTTGCTCTGGTTCTGGCTCTGGCTCTTTCTCAGGCTCTGGTTCTGAATGAGGGCTTGGTTCTGGCACTGATTCAGGGTCTCGCTCTGGCTCTGGCTCTGGCTCTGGCACTCTGTCAAGGACTATTTCAGACTTAGGCTGTGGCTGTGGCTCTGGCTCTGTTTCCATTCTTACAATGGAATGTACACAAAACAATAATCCTTTCTATATAAATTTTCCAATACATTCTGAAAACATAATAAATCCTTAATTGTTGTCCACCTCCTTTTAGTTCCTTTATCACTCGAATGCTAGCACAGAGTCAAAACTATTATTGTGTTTTTGAACATATCTTGTATAATATTGCGTCTTTATTTTCCCATAATTAAGATAGCCATGCCACCCAAAACGGGTGTCATGACCTTCTAGATCTAAAATATCCCAATTTTTTTAATAAATACCAATCTTTCAACCAGAGAAGACATGAGGCTTCGTAATATAGCTTCAAATCCGGTAACCCGTAGCCACCTCTTTCTACAGTATCTATTAATATCTCATGCTTTACTCTTGGTCTTTTACCCTTCTACAAAAATTTAGAAATTTCTTTTTGCCACTTGTTGATACCGCTGGTCTTTCCTGTAATTGGAATCGTTTGGAATAGAAAGAGTAGCTTCGGTAAAACTATCATTTTAATTACCGAAATACGGCCCAGGAATGATAAATTTAACCTTGTCCGTGTCTCCAACTGTCTTTTGATATCTTTCCAACAATTGGTATAATTATCTTCATATAAGTTAATATTATTTGGTGTTATCCATAATCCTAAATACTTGATTTTGGGGTAGATTTTAATGTGTAATATTTGTTCTAATTCTGCTTTTTCATCTGGCGACATATTTTTAACTAATAGTTTTGTCTTGTTTAAATTCATTTTGAACCCCGCAACTTTACCGTAGCCATATATTATTTCCAACGCCTTTCTTAAACTCTGTTTTGGTTGCTCTGTAGTTATAACTATATAGCGTCAGCAAATGCCCTCATTTTGTAACTTCTATTTCCCAGCATAATCCCTTTTATTTCTTTTTCTTCCCTAATTTGTTTACATAAAACTTCCCATGTTAATATGAAAATTAATGGGGCTAGTGGGCAACCTTGTCTGACCCCTTTACAGATTTCACACTCCTGTGATAAATTTCCATTGATTATGATTTTAGCTTTTTGTTTTGATTATATTGCTTCAATCCCTTTTATATACTGTATACCAAAATCCATATGGTGTAATAGACCTTTCATAAATTTCCAGGATACCCTGTCGAAAGCTTTTTCTGCATCTATAGCCATTAAGACTGCCTTCTTTTCTATTCTTAAGTCTAAATGCGCTAATAAGTTTATAATGTTTCTAGTGTTGCTATAAATGTGCCTCCCGGGCAAAAAGCCAGCTTGGTCATTGTGTATCATCATCTGGAAGACTTTTTTTGATCTTTCGGCTAAAATATTTGCATATAATTTATACTCGTTATTTAGAAGTGCGATAGGCCTATAGTTGTTAATAAGTAGATTGTCCGTTCCCTGTTTTGGAATTAATGCAATAAGGCTGTCTTTCCAAGAATCCGGCATGGTTCCGTCTTTTAAGATACTTCTTAATGGGTCAGACAGTAAGTCCCCAATTTTTTTATAATATATTGCCGGTAGGCCGTCTGGCCCTGGTGGCTTTCCTATCTTTGCTTCCTTAATTGCTCTTTGAATTTCGTACGATTTAATAGGGGCATTCGACAGTTCTTTTTGTTCTTTAGTAAGTTTCGGAAGACAGTTCTGTTCTAAATGTTCTTTAACTTCTTCTGTTGTTTCATTTCCTTCCTTATAGATTTCTCGAAAGAATTCGAGAAATCGTTTCTCTATTTCTTTAGGGTTGTTTATTATTTTGCCTTCGCACTTAACTCTATTTATAAGCCTTTCTGCCTCTCTCTTCTTTAATTGCCATGCTAATAACCAGGCTCAGGTTCTGTTTCAGGCTGTGTCTCTGTTTCAGGCTCCGGCGCTGTATCAACCACTGTTGCAGACTCAGGCTGTGGCACTATGGCTGTAGCTGTGGCTCTGGTTCTGTTTCAGGCTCTGGCACTGTATCAAGCACTGTTTCAGGCTCAGGCTCAGGCTCAGGCTTCTGCTCTTTATTAGGCTTTGTCTCAGTCTTTGGCTCTAGCACTTATTCTAGCTCTATTTCAGGCTCGGCCTGTGTGTCAGCCTTTGTCTCTGTTTCACGCTGTTTCTCTGTTTCAGGCTCCGACGCTGTTTCAAGCCCTGTATCTGCCTCTGCCTCTGCTTCAGGCTCTGGCACTCTATCAAGCACTGTTTCTGGCTCTGGCTCTCTTTCAGGCTCTGGTTCTGAATTAGGGTTTTGTTCTGGCTCTGGCTGTGTCTCTGGATCTGGCTGTGTCTCTGCTTCAGGCTCCTACGCTGTATCAAGCACTGTATCAGGCTCTGCCTCTCCCTCTGTCCCTGGCTACGTTTAAGCGTCAGGCTCAGTTTCAGACAGTGTCTCTGTTTCAGGATCCAGCACTCTATCAAGCACTATTTCAGACTCAGGCTGTGGCTGTGGATCTCGGCTGTGGCTCTAGGCTCCGTCTGTGGCTCTGTCTGTGGCTCTGGCTCTCTTTCAGGGTCTGGTTCTGAATGAAGATCTGGTTCTGACTCTGATTCAGGGTCTCATGATGGCTCTTCCTCTGCCTCTGACACAGCTATGTTTCAGAGTCTGGCTCTCTTTCAGGCTCTGGTTCTGAATTAGGGCTTTGTTCTGGCTCTGGCTGTGTCTCTGGCTCTGGCTCCAGCTCCAGCTCCAGCTCCAGCTCCGGCACTGTATCAAGTACTGTTGCAGACTCAGGCTGTGGCTCTAGGCTGTGGCTGCAGCTATGTTTTGCGCTCCGGCCCTGTATCAAGCCCTATTTCTGGCTCTGGCTCTGGCTCTGGCTCTGGCTCTGGCTCTGGCTCTGGCTCTGGCTCTGGCTCTGGCTCTGGCTCTGGCTCTGGCTCTGGCTCTGATTCATGTTCTCCCTCTGACTCTGATTCAGGGTCTCGCTCTGGCTCTGGCACTCTATCAAGGACTGTTTCAGACTCAGGCTGTGGCTGTGGCTCTGCCTCTGTTTCACGCTCAGGCTCTGTTTGAGGCTATGTGACTTTTTCTGGCTCCAGCACTGTATCAAGTACTGTTGCAGACTCAGGTTGTGGCTCTAGGCTGTGGCTGTGGCTGTTGCTCTGGTTCTGGCTGTGGCTCTTTTTCAGGCTCTGGTTCTGAATGAGGGCTTGGTTATGGCACTGATTCAGGGTCTCGCTCTGTCTCTGGCTGTGTCTCTGTTGCACCTCAAACGGTGGTTTGTTGTTGTTGTTGTTATTTTCTTTCTGGGGTGGGACAAATGTTTAGTTGGGGCGGGGATCATTTTAAGTTTAGCATAATTGTTTCTTGCTTTGTTTTTCTTTTACTATTTTTTTAGGTTATTGTATAGTTTGTATTTTGCTTTTTAAGGGGAAAGGGTCAGGGCTGCCTGGGAGGGGGCCTCAGCCAACAGAAGGGCTGGGGCAGGTTCCCTACGGGGGGATGTATTGGAACACCCAATCTCTGTTATCGCGGGTGGGAGGAGCAGTTGCGCTAAGACCAGACCACGTCTTTACCGAAGATCTGGTTCTGACTCTGATTCTGATTCTCTGATTCTGGCTCTCTATCAAGGGCTGTTTCAGACTCAGGCTGTGGCTGTGGCTGTTGCTCTGGTTCTGGCTCTGGCTCTTTCTCAGGCTCTGGTTCTGAATGAGGGCTTGGTTCTGGCACTGATTCAGGGTCTCGCTCTGGCTCTGGCTCTGGCTCTGGCACTCTGTCAAGGACTATTTCAGACTTAGGCTGTGGCTGTGGCTCTGGCTCTGTTTCCATTCTTACAATGGAATGTACACAAAACAATAATCCTTTCTATATAAATTTTCCAATACATTCTGAAAACATAATAAATCCTTAATTGTTGTCCACCTCCTTTTAGTTCCTTTATCACTCGAATGCTAGCACGGAGTCAAAACTATTATTGTATTTTTGAACATATCTTGTATAATATTGCGTCTTTATTTTCCCATAATTAAGATAGCCATGCCACCCAAAACGGGTGTCATGACCTTCTAGATCTAAAATATCCCAATTTTTTAAATAAATACCAATCTTTCAACCAGAGAAGACATGAGGCTTCGTAATATAGCTTCAAATCCGGTAACCCGTAGCCACCTCTTTCTACAGTATCTATTAATATCCCATGCTTTACTCTTGGTCTTTTACCCTTCCACAAAAATTTAGAAATTTCTTTTTGCCACTTGTTGATACCGCTGGTCTTTCCTGTAATTGGAATCGTTTGGAATAGAAAGAGTAGCTTCGGTAAAACTATCATTTTAATTACCGAAATACGGCCCAGGAATGATAAATTTAACCTTGTCCGTGTCTCCAACTGTCTTTTGATATCTTTCCAACAACTGGTATAGTTATCTTCATATAAGTTGATATTCTTTGGTGTTATCCATAATCCTAAATACTTGATTTTGGGGTAGATTTTAATCTGTAATATTTGTTCTAATTCTGCTTTTTCATCTGGCGACATATTTTTAACTAATAGTTTTGTCTTGTTTAAATTCATTTTGAACCCCGCAACTTTACCGTAGCCATATATTATTTCCAACGCCTTTCTTAAACTCTGTTTTGGTTGCTCCGTAGTTATAATTAAATCGCCAGCAAATGCCCTCATTTTGTAACTTCTATTTCCCAGCATAATCCCTTTTATTTCTTTTTCTTCCCTAATTTGTTTACATAAAACTTCCCATGTTAATATGAAAATTAAGGGGGCTAGTGGGCAACCTTGTCTGACCCCTTTACAGATTTCACACTCCTGTGATAAATTTCCATTGATTATGATTTTAGCTTTTTGTTTTGATTATATTGCTTCAATCCCTTTTATATACTGTATACCAAAATCCATATGGTGTAATAGACCTTTCATAAATTTCCAGGATACCCTGTCGAAAGCTTTTTCTGCATCTATAGCCATTAAGACTGCCTTCTTTTCTATTCTTAAGTCTAAATGCGCTA